>NC_045154.1:407500-562500 GCF_900700415.2 Clupea harengus
CTGTAGGTAGGATGCACTAGTTTGTTTGTATATATATGTGTGTGTTTTGATAAGTTTCTTTTGTGAATTTTTTTTTATTTATTTATTAATTTTTTTCTCTTTCTTGATCCTGTATATCTCCCCTTGTGGGGAGAGATCAGCGTATTCTGCCTATTACATTAGGCTATGGTTGTAGGTAGGTGTACCCCTCATTAGCAAGGTGTATATGGCACCTTTTCCTAGGATGAGTTAGGGCCCGGTTGACCCCTCTAGCTGGCCCCCTTGCTCCTCTAGTCCGTCAACGGACAGCACTCTGATGCTGGTGGACCTTCGGTCCTTATTATGGGTTACACTTTCCCTGCATGTTTTCGATTGTTTTATTTTGTTTTTGGTTGCTTGGATGGATGTAAATTCAGTGAAGTCAGTGGGGGTGAGTGTAACAGGGTTTAATGTGCTTCCCTGAATTTCCCTCCCTTCATGGGTTAATTCTCTAGCACGGTCAAGGTGCAGATTATTGGTTCCCGAGTATTATTTGGATACAATGTTTTGAAGTGGGTGTGATTGAGAGGTTGTCTCTGGGTTCTTCCTTTCCTCTGTCTCTTTCTTCGAATGTATGGGACAGAGGTAGGTACACGTCCTGCAGACACACACTGGCGAGTTAGCTAGCCTACATGTGAGCTTGTTTTGTGCATATTGTTTTAAGTGGCTTGCCTGATTTGTATTGACAGGAGCTGAGCGTCTTGCTAACTCTGTCCAACGGATTTTATGTTCGTCATTTGCATGTATCAGGTGGGTCACGTTTTGCACTTGTGTGTTTTGTGCACGTGTTAGCTCTTTCTTCGAATGTATGGGACAGAGGAGCTGAGCGTCTTGCTAACTCTGTCCAACGGATTTTATGTTCGTCATTTGCATGTATCAGGAAGCAGCAATAAACGTGTGAACATCAGGTCGGTGGCTGTGTCCTTCTTAAACAAACACAACGCAGAGTGAAACAGCGAGGGGAAGATAACCTCCGTTACACTAACACACTGTATATAAACACACTGTATATCAACACACTGTATACTAACACACTGTATATCAACACACTGTATATTAACACACTGTATATAAACACACTGTATACTAACACACTGTATATTAACACACTGTATATAAACACACTGTATACTAACACACTGTATATCAACACACTGTATATCAACACACTGTATATAAACACACTGTATATTAACACACTGTATATAAACACACTGTATACTAACACACTCTGAGGGGATGTGTGATGAAAGACAGTGGGAGTAGAGTCACTGTATATTAACACACTGTATATAAACACACTGTATATAAACACACTCTGAGGGGATGTGAGATGCTATAGACAGTGGGAGTAGAGTCACTGTATATAAACACACTGTATACTAACACACTCTGAGGGGATGTGACATGCTATAGACAGTGGGAGTAGAGTCACTGTATATAAACACACTGTATATAAACACACTGTATACTAACACACTGTATATAAACACACTCTGAGGGGATGTGAGATGCTATAGACAGTGGGAGTAGAGTCACTGTATATAAACACACTCTGAGGGGATGTGACATGCTATAGACAGTGGGAGTAGAGTCACTGTATATAAACACACTGTATACTAACACACTGTGAGGGGATGTGAGATGCTATAGACAGTGGGAGTAGAGTCACTGTATATAAACACACTCTGAGGGGATGTGACATGCTATAGACAGTGGGAGTAGAGTCACTGTATACTAACACACTCTGAGGGACAGTGGGAGTAGAGTCACTGTATATAAACACACTGTATATTAACACACTGTATATTAACACACTGTATATAAACACACTGTATATAAACACACTCTGAGGAACAGTGGGAGTAGAGACTTGAAACATAAAAGAGGGGATGAAAGGCAGGAAATGAAGGAAGTATGGAAGAGGAGAGAGAGCAGACATGCACACTCATCTCAGAATCAGACTTACATGCACACTCATCTCAGAATCAGACTTACATGCACACTCATCTCAGAATCAGACTTACATGCACACTCATCTCAGAATCAGACTTACAGATGCTTCTCTGGAGAGCTGGGTCTCCAGACACAGGATCCTGTCTTCGAGATAGCGATTCCTAAGGTGCATGTCCTCGATTGCGGCATCTCTCGGTAAAGCCTGTTGCTGTCTGTCCGAGGTCACAGCGTGTGGAGAGGAGAGTGTCAACATACTGTATTTACCACTGGATGTCTGTATATATATTATGTACATCTACCAAATGCAGGCTATGTACAACACCTGTTGTTTCCCTTCCCCTTCCCCTTCTACCACACAACCCTCCCCCCTTCCCCCCTTCCTATCTCCACCCGGCCGACCTCAAGCAGATGGGTTCCCCCTTATGTGCCGTGGTTCTGCTTAAGGTTCCTTCCTGACTAACAAGGAGTTTTTTCTGCCATTGTGCTTGCACTAAGGGGGTTTCAGGCTCTGGGCTCTGTAAAGCGCCTAGAGACAATTGTATTGTTATGGCGCTATATAAATAAAATTGAATTGAATTGAATTGAACATAGAGTGCAGACTCAATGATTCAGATGCTAACCAGTTCTTAAGCCTCAAGCACCTAACAAACTATTAAACTTACTTTATAGTTTGAATCTGTCGCTCCAGTTGAGAATTTCTCCTCCTCAGCTCCTCGATCTCCTTGTCAGACTCCAGACTCCGTGCTCCCACGACCTGATCTGCAGTCACTCCACGACTCCGTGCTCCCACGACCTGATCTGCAGTCACTCCCCGACTCCGTGATAGTTTCTTCTGTAGATGAATCTTTTCCCCCTCCACCCTTTCGTAAAGAGAATGCCAACATAAATTCCTAAATTTCCCTCGGGATTAATAAAGTATCCATCTATCTATCTATCTATCTATAAGAAACAATGTTAATGAATAGGTTTGGAGATGTACAGTACATGTAGGATATACATAGGATAAGGATAGGACTTAAATTTGGAGAGATTCTCATGCAGAATACAGGTTTATTTTTTAGGAACACTATGTTTCCTTTCTAGGTCCCTCATAAGAGAACTGGGTTAGGCTCCGAGAACTGAACTGACAATGTCCTGAGAACTGAACTGAGAATGTCCTGAGAACTGGTGACAGTGGTGCAGGAGGTGAAGAAGTCGTTTAGTAATCAGAAGGTTGCTAATTCGATTCCCTGTCGAAGCGTCCTTGAGCAAGACACTGAACCCCTAATTGCTCCTGATGTGCAGTGTGCCATCAGTGTAAATGTAAAATGTGTATACATTGTAAGTCGCTTTGGATAAAAGCGTCTGCTAAATGACTAAATGTAAATGTAACTGAACTGAGAACTGAAGAATCTTCCTGAATGTAACAAACATGTAAACCTGAAGTGAACTCACCATTGATTATTAGTATTCCTCCGCACAAAGTTGACCATTGCTAATTTCTAAAATCTTTGGTGAAGTGCTACCCACCGTCACATTTGTGCCAAGCAGATTGCCATACACCGTTAAGATTGTTTCTATCCATGTCAATCAAAGTGGAGTCGTAAAAAATGTATATCTTGAACACGATACGACTTATACTGTGCTCTTGGGAAAGCTAGCTACCATACTTCCGAACCATTTAAATATCACAATGTTAGTGCTAGTGAGGATAGATACAGTCAGCAAGGATGGAAGGCCTACCTATGTAGAAAACAAACGTTTGTCATCATAGTAACCTTCTAATCTACACTGACTAAAATATTTCATTTTCATAATTAGCCACGCAAGAAAGCCACTATGTGGTTTCACAACCTTTTTCTCAAGAAAACTCGGTACAGTACTCCACAGCTATACCGCCCCACATTATCCTTCCACCATCACCCCTTGTTTGCCTTTCCTACTTATTTCCAACATTTGCACCTAGATCAAGTGTGGCGATGTGGAGCTACAGGGCTACTAGACTGTGTGTGTAATTATATATAACTGTACTGCTTTACTCTTAGATTGTATTTTCTTATGTAAAGTAGTATTTATTTATTGTTACACCAGGTTCTATTGCTCGTAGCTTGAATATTCTCTCCCTTGTAAGTCGCTTTGGATAAAAGCGTCTGCTAAATGACTAAATGTAAATGTAAATGATATAACAAGGGAGTATTGTACAACTGAGGGGTCCAGGGCATGCTCCCCCGGGAAAAAAACGAACAAAAAAAACAAAACAAATAGTGCCGATTTTTTCGTTCAAGTCAATGGAACTATTTGCAACCTTCTGAGGAGCCAATATCTCCAACATTCAGAGGAGATATCTGATGTGATATTACTTGTATATGTTTTATATCAGCCTTCACGTTAAGGACGAAGCATTTTGCGTCTATTACCTTTTTACATCTATTTTTAGCAATCTGAAAAAAAATATGTCACTGTCATAACCAGATAACGCTACCATACTTTGTTGCGCAGATTAGCTACTAGCATAATCTAAAATGGTGAGTCATTCTGTTCACTTCGATATGCGTTTCCCTTCGAGGCTATAAACACTTTGCGATTTATTCAGCTATGACACAGTGTGAAGATGGCTGAAGAAATGACTAATGATTGTGACATAACACGATCACCCCTCCCCGTTCCACAAGTTACTAGTGTCACTGTGAAGCATAAGCTCTGCATAAGGTCGAACATGGTCTTTGTTCAATGACCAGCATCTAATAGTTGTGTTTACATGAGTTTAACAACAATAGAGTTCCAGGAACTTTTCAACTTGGACTCTATGTATTTATGATTGGGGTTTAAATAGCAAAAATAATTACAGTTATGTTTTGAAAAAATGTGCATATTTATCAAACCTGGTGTAGAGGTCTTTGATGGTATTCAACTGTTTTGACAAAGTCTCCACTTCTCTTTCCTTCTCCTTCAGCGTGTTCCGGATCTTCTCCAGCCTGGCATGCCACCTCTTACCCTCGTCCCACCTCGTCATCTCTTCTTTTGACATCTGGAAGACAGTTCACGACATTACGTATTTTGACTTTAAAGCAACATGTAGGAACAAGGGTGTGAACACTGAAGCACTATACTCCTAGACACTTTCCACTTTCCAACATCATTCTTTTTTTTCTCTCCCTTATAGCATGACTCCTTTATAGCATAACATTGCTCCTCACCACCACTACTCCTCCTCATATGGACAGCCAAACTCTACCCACTCACTCTGTCTCTTTCTTCCTCTCCTAGTCTAGACTATCTTCGCTATGGAACGCTGTTGTAGTCTCTCCCCCCGATCTACCTGTAGAAACCCTCGGCCCACATGCACCCATCACCACCGTACTGCTGTACACTTACTCTACCCCATACCCTATGCTAGCATTTCTATGCAATATATATATTATTGCCACCATCGACATGTTTCTCTGTTCCTACTCTCCTTACCACTGTAACAGTAACCCTATGAGCACACGTTATACCCACTAAGCTGTTTTTGTATATATATTATGTACATCTACCACTTGTTGTTTCCCTTCCCCTTCCGCCACACAACCCCCAAATGTATTAACCCTTTGGCGACCATGGGAAAATTGAGACAGACGTATTATTGAATCTTGATTAAAAGCAGAATCGAACGATCATTCTGCATGAAACCCTTGAGTTATCTTCAGAGTAGATACTCTGACACTGTGAGATCCATGCTGCCACTATTGATGTCTGGTTGGAGCGATCGCAAGATCACTTAACTACATTTCATATCAATGCATGCTTTTGCACAAACAGATGTTGTATGTAGTATGTTCTTGTCCTATACCCAATAGGCATGTTAATGGCATGTAGAGCAGATTTGAAAGCAACTCAGCTGCTGACCAATGTGGGATTCTTAGACAATCGGAGTTCTGGGGGAGGCCTAGACCTTTGAAGAGGTACAGCATAACAAAGCCCTAATAAGAATGTGCCACTCTCTTTTCTACAAACATGACACTTAACTCTGGTTTGTCAGAAACTTTGGTTGAGTCAAGTCCAGGAGGCAAAAACACTTTTCTACGTAGATCTCTGTCGCCCTGCCTTCGCCCACACGAAGCCACATAGAGGGGGTCTGTGCCCAAACAATCCATTCCAAATGGGAAATAAACCATAAAAACCTCAGTCACATTTAGACACTATAGAGACTCTAAGCCCCCTACACCAAATGACTTTCCAGGTTCTCTGACTTCTTATCCACCCTAGCAGTTAAGAGCGATAAAGTGCTTATACTGGGAGATTTCAATATCCATATTATGGACATGCAAAATTATTAGAATAAAAATAGCATTCCAATCTCTTATTGACTCTATTGTTCCTTCTCAAAATGTACACAATAATAATAATAATAATTTATTTTATTTGTAATGCACTCTTCATTCAAAAGAATCTCAGAGTGCCAAGCATTGTTGTAACCATACTATTGACCTAGCATTATCATGTGGCATAAAACTTGAACATTGAACAGTTCTACCACACACCCAACCCCAACACACCATCACTGGATGACCTAAATTTCCCTCGGGATTAATAAAGTATCCATCTATCTATCTATCTATCTATCTACTTAATTACTTTCAATATGCCGTTAGATTATGCACTACCAAACTAATTTCATTCCTATAGCCTTTGCTTATCTGACAACACCTGATTAAACCGGATACAAATTCCAAAAAGCAAGGCGGCCCATGACCATAGATATAGGAAGACCTGGACGGGTAAAGGCTGATGTCACGGGGGGGCCCCAGCGAGTTTTCTGGGGTAATAGGACGAACCTCCCACTGAACCGTAGAAGTTAATGGGAGTGTGTGACCTTGCATACTCTTGTATAATCACCGAATACAGCTATGCCCTCACAACATTTATGCACACGTTACGTTAAAGGACTGCATCATTTTGTATATGACTTGACACATCTTAGCTTAGCATAGCAGATTAGCTGACACACTAGTGGGTATCCTACATACGTACGTTATCATGCTAAGCTAACACTTATAGTGCTAACTGATATGGCACATTCGGCTTATATGGATGCCACATTCATGTATTGATTTAATGCATTTGCCTGACTATGGGGAGTCATAGTTTACATTGGGTAATTAGCATATAACAACAGTAAAGACAGCGCTATGTACAGGATATATTATCAGGTATGTAGTCTGTGTGTACACAACACTTTCCTATGCCATTGGCTTGTGAATGGCTTAGTCTATGGGAGAGGGAACCATTCAACAGACCCCTCTTCATAGTCAGTTGCTCAAAGGCCATTCCAACTCCCATTGCTCTCCTTCTCCTCTCTTCCAAGCGTGTGAAGAGTTCCTTTAGATTTAGACAGAGTGGCTGGTGTCTTACCTTGTCCTTCTCCTTCTCCTCTCTTCCAAGCGCTCCCTCTGGCTGCTCTGATGTTCTGGTTCTGTCCAGCTCCGTCTCCAGTTTGGAGATTCTCTGTCGTAACCCCGCCGCTGTGGAACCTCTGCCTTCACCTTCATTCTGACTCTGCTGAAGAAAAAGAGCACAATAATAATAATAATAATAATAATAATAATATAATAATAAAACTTTATTTATATAGCACCTTTCATGCAAAAGAATGCAGCTCAAAGTGCTTTGCAATAGACAACGAGCCCTTCAGAGACACCTTGTACTCAAACTCAAAAGAATTCAGACAAGATTGCTAAGAGGATCCATTTACTGTTTGTCATGACTTGTTCAAGGCGGTGCTATCTCTTGGCCTGCTCATATGTGCCAAGAGATTCTATTGCTGCAGTTGCTATAAACTATTCTTTTGCTTGCTGGAGTATCCTGTGTTGTACCACCCATGTATAAACTATTCTTTTGCTTGCTGGAGTATCCTGTGTTGTACCCATGTATAAACTATTCTTTTGCTTGCTGGAGTATACTGTGTTGTAACTTAAGTCGCAATAAAACTTAATTGATTGCCTTCATTAAAACAGGGGAAATGGCATTGACCACCAACTTATCTTTTTCAAGAGTGCCACGTAGATGGAATGTGCGGATGTACCCAATTCAGGGATGGGGGGCATTAGGCATTCTTCTGGCATATTGGCATACTGATTCTCCAGCTACTGTCGCAGCCCACCTCTCAGCAAGACGCAACAAGGGAATTTCTCAAAGCACGTTCTTTATTAACGTTTTAAATTGCAAACAAAGGTATTCCAACAAACAGAAAATGGGGTAAACCCTCCGGCTTGCACCCAGTGCAACCGGCACCTTCCCCTCTGTCTCTCTCTCGTCAGCCCCGCTTCTCACTGACTGTTTTAAAGTCTTTGTCTGACTAGTTGGCACTGATCAGCAACTAGTCAGACAATCTACACCTGTGTGTCCAATTAGGGAATGGCCCGACCTGCCTAGTCCCCAGAACACCTCCCCAGGGTCCTAAAGCCTGCCCTGTATAGTCCTAGTAAGGGAAATCAGCCATGTTTAAACTAAGTGGGAGCCCAAGAGCAGCTTGGGCTACCACACTACTTCCATGGCATCTGAGATACTGACCTGCAAGTTGCTGCTGAGCGCCTTCACTCTCTGTTTCAGATTAGCCACCTTGTCTTCCAAGAGCGCCTTCTCCGCCTGCAGTTTGGCGTGCGCTCTGCGGCTCTTCTGGAGCTCTCCCATCAGGCCGTCATGGGCCTGCCTCATGGAGCTCTCCCTGCTCTGGGACACGCCCGCACCCTCTCTCACCTTCAGGAGCTCCTCGCTCAGCTCCTGTATACGCCCCTGTTTCACACAGAACAAACAAACAAGGCTGACTGCAGTCAGTTTTTTATTGCACGCACAACTCACAGCAACATACACGTGTTATATATATACAGTATATATGGAGGCGACCAGGACACACTACACACACACACACACACACTCGCAGGCCTGAGGTCGCCGTGAATTTTTGCTCTGCCTTTAACCCATCCCGGATCGTCCCTCCTCCAGGATCCTCCAGGAGCAGTGGGCAGCTTCTCAGCGCCCGGGGACCAAGTGAACCGTCCGTCTCGGTCAGGGACGGACAGGAGTGTTCTGTTCTTTTTGAACAGAACAAATTCAGCTCAGCCCAGAGAGAGAGAGAAAGAAAGGGGTAAATGGGACCCCCCCCCCCCCCCCCCCCCCCAAGCCCATATAAGGCATGGAGACACACACCTGCAACTCTTTGGTGTGTTTGTCAACAATCTGCTGAATATTGAAGTTCTCTTCTCTCTGTGTGACATTGGCGATGATCTGCTGCTCGGCGTGGGAGGTCATCTCGGCACGCAGCTCTTGAAGTGCCTTGCTCAAAGCCTGTCAGAAACATAGGTTTCATTGCAAAATACAGTATACTCAACTGCTAGAATTAAAACAAAATGTTACATACAGATCTTTTCCATTCTGATACGCTGATCTTTTAACACCTTACAATTTGCAAACAATTCATTTACTTTTGTCACCCATTTTTTTTTGGAACGCTACTAAAACAACCCGCCGTTAAATGATTCATTTGTTTTAGTTGAAAACCTTCATTAGTTTTGTTTTAACTTTTGATCTTTCTATCTTTTAATACAATTTAACACACTTGACCTTGGCTACGAAGCCTGTGTAGATACTAATTTATATACTACGCACTCAGCAGCTGCAAATCAAATGACACACATGATGACATATCAGCAGTTTTCGTAGAACAACAAACGTAGCAGCTAAAATAGCTGTGTCTGATGATTAGTTTCACTACTAAAGTATAGTAATATTGACAACAACCCTCTGTTGCTTCTCCTTGAGGCAGAGTTGAGCCTTCAGACTGTCCACCAGGTTCTTCATGGTTTGGCTCGGTGCGCGGACATTGGCCTCTCTCTGGGAGTCCAGCTCTGTCTGGAGGCAGTGCAGTTGATCGGCCATCTGAGCAGCCTGGGCTCGGAGCTCCTCCGCTTCCTGTTCGAGGGATCTCTTCTGAGCTGAGTGGTTCCCTTCCAGCCTAGAACAAAAGATCATTTCAGTAAAATGTTCTATCAGCATGCTAGAAAGATACATACATAACTTGATTTTCTATGGATAGTGATGGGTAGCAAATAAGTGTGAAAAACAAGCTGACCGCCAATCAGTGATTGCGAAAGAATAAATATTAGTGTTTATAACCGCTGATAAATTAAAATAGTAACGGAAAGCCAAAGATAAATCCTTCAACTATATTACCAGTGTCAACTGCAACTTTTGGGGACACACATTCACATAGCTCATAAAAAAAGAAAATCTAAAAAGAAATCTTATTATCTCCTTAGTTTCTCCAGAACGAAAATGAGATTAAAAGTGAAATTTAAGGCTGAGAGCTCCTGCTTCTATATTGGCCAAATTTCTCCTATGAAGCTAAAGGAGAGATTTCAACAGGCACACGTCATGCTCAGTTTTGACTAAATGTTCAGACATCTCAATATTACCCCCTCTGTTTCTCTCGCAAGGCAACGTTGGTGTTTGGGAATGGGGCACAAATATTCATAATGAAGTACCTTTCAATAAAGATCAAGCCTTTATTTGTTAGGACAGTGAAGAATGGACGGAGAGTGCCACACTTATGAACACCCGATGATTCTTACACGCAGAAATCACATGTGAACCCTGTTGCAAGACCCTTTCTGCAAACGGATCTATACTGGTTTTGCAAGTTAGATTGATAAATTAGGGCAAGTGTGTTCATATCGGAGCACAGTGAACTGCATGACAATACAGCATCGAAAACGTTCATTTGTGGAGTCAAATTGAATGGCTCCTTCAGGAACTGTGTTTTCTTTTCTAACCAGTTGTTTTCATCAGACAAAAACATAAAATGTGATCGAAGCCTAAAGTGTGTATAATGAATAAAAATATGATGTACTTGTCTTTGTCCATGTCATGCTTCCTGGTCTGGAGGTCCATGATATGTCTCTGTTTGTCCAGCTCTGCAGTCCTGACCTTCAGCTTATCCATGAGGGTTGTGAGAGAGTTTTCTTGCTCAGCCACAGTCTGCTCCAATTCAGCTAAACGTGCCAGGTGTTTTGTGGTTGGTATGGTGATAAAGGGTTTCTTCATTAAGTCCTGAAAAATACAACAAACAAGGCTGACTGCTGTCAGTTTTTTATTGCACAAACGACCCACTGCAACACACACGTTTTATATATGTAGGCGACACAGGACACACACACACACACACACAAACACACACACGCAACAATGACAATCAGACCATCTTTACTGTATACCACTTGAACTACTGTCTAAACTCCTGACATTAAAAGGTTTCTTACCAGAGCTGTCTGTTTAAGGTGACCTAATGAAGCTTCTGTAAGTGTTTCAAGCTTCTGCTGAAGAGTCTGCATGTCCTCTTTGTGCTTCTGTGCAATGTCTTCTTGTTCCTGTCAATGAGAAACCTGTAAATACATCTCAAAATATCCCTTCTATGCATGGAGACCTGAGAATGTGGAGATTAAGCCTAATGACAATCGAACATAAGAACGTACTTGTCTTGTTCTGGACAGAAGGTGCTGGTACTTCTTCAAGACTTCTTCTTTCTGGTTCAAGCGTCCCTGAAGGCTGTTTATAGTTTGTTGAGCCACTTTGAATGCTGGTTGGCTCTCAGGATTATTGTCCTGTCTGCTGAGGTTCGCTAAGATCTTCTCCTTTTCAGCAACTGCTGGCAAGCGGAGGCGCAGCTCATTAATGACCTTGTCTCGAGAGAGAACATTCTGCTCTGATTTCCAGAAGGCCTCGTCCCTCTCTTTCAGTTTCTGTACGGGGGAAAAAGCATTGGTAGCCATGTTGGATAGAGCATATGTTCCCTATAGTTTGCACTGTGTACATACACAACTGTGGTAATAAAGTGACATTTCAACCAACAAAAACCCAACAGAGTAAGAGTCCTGTCTGTCTAATGGACCGTACCTATTTCAGGCTCATACCCATTACTGGGATGACATTAAGAAGTAGTCCAGAATTTTTTATTTTTTTTGGGTTAAGTATGCTTTTATATAAAATGATCAGTTCAACTCAAGGTTATAAATCACCACTTAAATCAGAAGAGTTGATTTGACTCATGTCAATATGGATGCAATTTGAGAGGTTGTGCTGGTTTCACCTCTTCCAGAGAATTGCAGGTTGCTTGTTTTTCCGAAACAGCGCGGACAAGCTCCTTAATTTTTGTCAGAGAATGATTGAGCTGCTGGGAGAGAGGCAGGGTTGGATCCGGGAGGGCGCCACCTGTCTGTGAAGAACCCAAAGCACAGTAAGGGTGAATAATAATAATAATGCATCATAGCATATTACATTTTTTTTTTTTTTCAACTATACCTTTTGATGAGCATCATAAAGTTCATTCTGTTGTTTCTCAAAGTGCTCCATCTGGCGCTCAAACTCCACCTCCCTTCCTTCCCAAAGCAGCTGCCGCTCCTCGTGAAGCTGTGAAGAGTGTGTGAGCCGTCAGCATGTGTGTGATTACATCACTCCTCCGGGAACATTTTGGATGTCACAGCGCACAGAAGAATTGAAGATAAGTCAGAAAGATCAGAAAGATCAGATCAAATGTGCCCGATGGTGTGTGATTATGGATGACTGGAAATGAACAGGTACACCCAACAACTCTGTACCCATTGGCATTCGAGAGTGCATATTCTCTGGATCAAAATGATCCTCCACCACTTCACTTCAAATTCATCATGGGTTAGCTGAGCACGTTTGGTGTCGCCTCAACCCTGCTCTGCACACTGGCTGGTGGAGACGAGGGAACAGCAGTTCACTTTTGAACAGGAAAGCTGGGTGTCCTTACCCACCCTGAGTTCATCATCTAGTTCCCTTTAACAAGCTCAATCCATGGGTGACATATCTTGTGCAGTTTTATAGCTGGTTGGAGACTATTTTGGCTGTTGTTTTTGCATTTGATCAGCCATTGGCAGATAGACTAGTGGCTTACCTTTCTCTCCTGAATGTGATCATCCTCCAAGGCACTGATGGACCGTTCTTGTTCCTCTACCACATTTCTCAAGTATCTGATTTCCTCCTTCTGAATACCCACTTCTCTGCTGCGTTTCATCTCCAGCAGCCGGCTCTCCTCCAGTTTCTTGTGCCACTCAATCACCTAATACACAACAATAAACATAAACAACAACATGTTTGTGCCACTCAATCACCTAATACACAACAATAAACAACAACATGTTTGTGCCACTCGATCACCTGATACACAACATTACCAACAGGCCATGGATTCCAAGAATAACGAGCACAAGGAACACGTATGGAAGGACTAATGGTCGAAACAGAAAATGAATACAAGAATTTAAGTAGTGGTGACTGGGGGCCATGATGAGAGAGATTAACCAAAACAAGGAGTTCTTAGCAACAAATATGTTTTCTACAGTCAATCACACTAATGATTGAGACCCAGTTTGACCCGTACAGGTGTGGGTAGGGTATGCGTATAAATCATGTTTGGACACATCAAACAGTTGCTGAGTGATGATCTCACTTCCTGTTTGGCGGCTTCGCTGCTGATTTTGATTGGCTGTAACAGACACACACTTCACTCATTCTCTCCTCCCTCCACTCACTTTTTTTCCTTCTATCTATCCATCCCTCTTCAACTATTCTTACACTCCAGCTCTGTATCACTCCATTTTCTCTCCTTTCCAACTTCACTCTTTCTCTTCACCCTGACTCTTTTTCACTCTTCCCATTTTCCTTGTATTACTCTGTCCATCAATCCCCTCACTCGCTCTTTCACTCACTTATTTCTTCTGTCTCTTTCCCTTAATATCTCTCTCTTTCAATCACTCTATATCTGTTTTTTTAAGTCCTTTTTCTATATCTTACAACATTTAACTCCTCAATATCATTCATTTCTTTCCATCTCTCTTTCATTCACTCTGCTAGGGTGAGAGAGAGAAAACAGTTGACAATCACTTTCAGTTCCATAACGACACCTTAGCAACCACCTTAGCAACCACCCTAGCAACCACCTACACCACAATAGCAACACCTTTGCAACTGCCAAACATGCACTAGCGACATCCTAGAAACCACCCCAACTACCCTAGCAACACCATAGCAACCACATTGACTTCCATAGTGACACCGTAGCAACCACTCTTGCAACAGCCTCAACTGCCGTATCAACACCTATCAATACTATCTCTCTCTTTCAATCACACAGGAAGTGGGCTCATATCTCAGACAATCTTTGGTCAATTGACACGAAACTTGCTTTGAGTGCATACAACCGTGTCCTTGGCATAATGACA
This sequence comes from Clupea harengus, assembly GCF_900700415.2. Classification (NCBI taxonomy): domain Eukaryota; kingdom Metazoa; phylum Chordata; class Actinopteri; order Clupeiformes; family Clupeidae; genus Clupea; species Clupea harengus. The sequence continues at coordinate 421,735 of NC_045154.1, forward strand.
TGAAGTTTCCATGGCAACTATGCCCTGCTGGGCTGCTTGAAGCTACATATTAATAGTGAATCGATTACATCAGTTTAACATAATGCACTGCAACTGGAGGGGTTGTAAATGGAGGCCTTTGTGTACCACTCAAACAGGTTGATGGAGATCATTTCCAAACACTGTTAATGACTTAAGAATATAATAATCAAGTGCCTTGTATTATTAATTACCTTATATGAATCATGTACTTATGTAAGCAGGAACATGGCTTTTCTGTGTTTCTGCGTGTGTGTAACTTAGAATATTAGGTGCCACTTAGTCTGCATATGTACAAGAGCATGTTTAGACCAGAGGTGATAAGAAGGTTCGAACTGTGCTTCTTCCGACCTTGTGCAAAACTTCCATCCTTGCCTCGGACGTCAGAAATCCACCACGTGGTTATCTCTGCTGAACGCTCAACTTCGGTCTATATAAACCTTGTGCGATGTGTTTGTCATGGCTTCACTTTCAGCCTTGTGCTGGGAGTGAGCCCGATTGCAATTGTTGTTTGTCTAATAAATATACTTATATGCAGCTCCAGAGTCCTGAGGTAACTAGGGTGAATTTTCACCTATCACAGGTCCTCCAGCACCTCATCAACAGCCTAAAACGTTTAGACTAACATTGTGCCCATGTGTATGTACATGTACATGAATCAGTCATACAAACCTTCTGAGCCCCTTTGGAATCCTTAAGAGTGGTTGTGAGGTCCTCCAGTCCTTTGAGTTTGAGCTCCAGCTCTTTGGCCTTGCCTTCTAAGCTCCGCCTCTGCTCTTCGGCCCGAAGGGCCTCCTGTCTCACCTGATCGCGATCCTCCTGAAGGTGCCTCATGGTCTGGAAAGACCTCTCCTGCTGCGCCAGGGGAAGCGCACCACAAAACTGCCTCCGCAACAACTGGATCGTCTGCCGAAGGTGTTTGGCCTGGCCGTGAGCACTGTGGCGGACGTACCACAGGGTTTTCTCCTTTTCGTCCAGCTGCTGTTCAGCCCGCAGCATCTGAGCCTCGAGTTTACGAAGCTGGTTAGTGGTGCTCTCCAGCCTACACAGAGCGGTTGTTTCACTTAATTGCAAGGCAACAATGTGCTGATAGAGCTTGGCTATGAGGGCCTTCTCATCCGACTGGGCCTGGGGGGAAAAAGGCAGGTAGATTTTTTTTATATAATTTATTTATTGAAGGAATTGTACAATACAGGTTATCTCAAGCATTTTTCCTCCATGTTTTCATTTTTTTTTTAAACACAAACAAAATTCCCCTTACCCACCCTCCCCATACACCTCTTGGCAGTTAGTATGTTCATAAAAACAAAAAACATTTCTCAGTCATGAATTCTCACAGCTATGCATCAATATTCTTACAAAACATAGGCCCTCATATGTCCATAACACAGTAAGTGGCTCAAATATAGTAAATATTTACAATGTGTCAACCATTCTGTGAGGCGATCTAATATCAATAGGAGAAAAAAAAAAAAAAAAAGAGAAGATAAATAAATAGGCAATGAATAGAAAGAAGAATAAATAAATAAATAAACGGCTAGGAAAGGATAGAGAGGGGGGAGGGTCTCATAGATTTTCTGTTAGCTAATTACTGTCTTACATCTTTGTGAAAATGATCATGATCATGTTTTTCTTTTTACTTGAAAAAAAAAAAAGCACACCAATACACCTAGCCCTAGCCCTCTGTTTTGTGTGGTCACTGGTTGAGGTAGGGGTAACCCAATTCTCTTTGGGATCGAGGGTTAGGCTTCCATTCATTTCAAGGTTTTGATCATGTACAAAGCACTCCCTGGCTTGGCGTCAGATACGATATTTTACACCCATATACTCCTGTGAGACTGTTCAGATTGTTGGCTGTTCCAGAGTCCAAATTAAAGTCTAAGGGTGACTGCTCTTTTGCAGTTTTGGCCCTCTAAACAAAAACTTTTAGCACACTGCCCGCGTTTTCAGCCTATATACAGTGTTCTGTAAATGTTTGAATGTGGAGTATGTGTAATCTAATACAATGTTGTTGGTTGCATAATAAAGGCTTATTTTGGGCATAATATACATCGGACAGTCTGATATATGACAAGCTAGCGGAGTTAGGTTTTCAAGGTTGCAAACTTCCAAGCCTTATTTGGCGTGACATTGACGAAGACTGATCAAACGTTTTGGCGTGAGATTCATTTATTTGGACGCTAGTCTGAGACAGAACTGAGGTCGATGACTTTGGGCATCTGGAAAAAATATCTTTGTGAGATATAGGATGACACCGATAGGGTTACAGCCTACATCACATTCTTTTATAAATAACATTGGCAGGGATGTTTATGGTGAAAAACTAGAGTCGACAACTTTCCTAACACCAAGCCCAAAATCAAGCAAGCGCAACACAAGACATAGCAAGAGCGCTAATAAGTTATTACTGACTAGTCTAACAGAGAGAAGGCAAGCATGGCATCTGACTTGCATCCTTTTGGCTGATTGTGTGTGTGTGTGTGTGTGTGAGTTTGAGTGAGTTTGAGTGTGTGTGTGTGGTTGTGTGTGTCTGTGTGTGTGTCTGTGTGTGTGTCTGTGTGTGTGTGTGTCTGTGTGTGTGTCTGTGTGTGTGTCTGTGTGTGTGAGTTTGAGTGAGTTTGAGTGTGTGTGTGTGTGTGTGTGTGTGTGTGTGTGTGAGTTTGAGTGTGTGTGTGTGTGTGTGTGTGTGTGTGTGTGTGTGTGTGTGTGTGTGTGTGTGTGTGTGTGTCTGTGTGTGTGTGTGTCTGTGTGTGTGTCTGTGTGTGTGTCTGTGTGTGTGTGTGTCTGTGTGTGTGTGTCTGTGTGTGTGTGTCTGTGTGTGTGTGTCTGTGTGTGTGTGTCTGTGTGTGTGTGTCTGTGTGTGTGTGTCTGTGTGTGTGTGTGTGTGTGTGTGTGAGTTTGAGTGAGTTTGAGTGTGTGTGTGTGTGTGTTTGTGTGTGTGAGTTTGAGTGAGTTTGAGTGTGTGTGTGTGTGTGTGTGTGTGTGTGTGTTTGTGTGTGTGTGTGTCTTGTTCGATCTCTTTCTCAGTTGCTCTCCTTTTCTCTTCATTGTGTCCTCTGTCAATGTATGTGCTCATTTGTTAAGCCCTTTGGATAACCAATGTGTATTATTTGTATACATAAACCTGCCGTGCCTTACAACTTTACGGCCTGTACCTTAGGGAAAGACTCAATGTAGTTCTAGTAGTTCAAGAACAAGTCCGTTATAGGAAAATCCGCAAATTAACATAACGTTAATAGGTCAACCGCAGAAAATAATGCATGTTCAAGGTGGTTATGTGGCCGCAACACGAAGCAGAGTGCCGTGTCTAGGGCCAATGATTTTCCGCGATAACGGAAAACGGACGGAATTGAACTGGAATTGCAACTTTCAGACGGAAACATCATTTTGTGCATACAAATCGCCCAAATTCCCCTATATTTTGGGCTGCAAGGCTATATTTCTTTCAAATAAACACAACAACGATTGCAACGATGAACAAACATTAATTAAAGAACAAAACCACTGAGAAAATGTCACGTCTGCGCTGAACTCCGCTCCGGCCACGCCCCCCTTTTTAACGGTTGACCCACACGCCTCCGCTAAAGCCACATTCAGTCACATTCACGCGCTAGTCTTCCCAAACCCAAGAAGGACACATATTATTCACTAATTTTAAGCCATCAATCTACCTCAGGGTGAACAAAAACGGAAAAAAACGGAATTCACGAAATGTGAAACGGAAAATGCATTTTTTTTTCACGGAAAATCATTGGCCCTACGTGTCATCCATGATCCCTTAACTAATGTACAACATATTTGTGCAAAATCACATGGAATCGCATACCAGGTGTATTTTGATCTTTAGAAGTAGTAGGAGCACGCCCTCTCACCTGGTACTCTAGGGTCTGTCTCCTCAGCGCTTCAATTTCCTTTTCTCTGGACAGCTGCCTGGCTTCCAGTGCAGACACCTGCATTTTGGCCACGTTGGCTACTTCCTGCAACCTGCAGAAAATGAAAAAGTTAAAAGTTATTTCAAAACCAGTTCTGGAAGTCTCATGATCGGGATTTATCATTTTGAACCACATCCACACAAAGCTCACTTGGAGATCTCCATCTTCATCTCAGCCTCTGTCCTCTCGTGATCAGTGATGCACTTCTGGTCGCGGTCGTTCACAGCCGCACTGACGCTGTTGGCCAACTCATCACGCAGCTCCTGCTCCACTCTCTGGGAATCCAAGTTCTGCTTGGTCACCTGGTCACCCAGACATACACAAAGAATTAGTCTCAAAAGAGCAAAAGGTGCACTTTCCATTTACATTACATTTACATTTAGTCATTTAGCAGACGCTTTTGTCCAAAGCGACTTACAATGTATACACATTTTACATTTACACTGATGGCACACTGCACATCAGGAGCAATTAGGGGTTCAGTGTCTTGCTCAAGGACGCTTCGACAGGGAATCAAACTAGCAACCTTCTGATTACTAAACGACTTCTCTACCACTGTACGACTGTCGCCTCACTTTCCATCTTAATTGGCATGTAAGATTTGTTTGGTGTGCAACAGTTGCTCTGTTGCTGCATTCACATATTATGGAGTCCAAGCACTGGAATATTAAATGTTGCCAAGATGTCCATACAGAGAATACTGTGCTTAGCTTCTTCTTATAGCTAGCAGCCAGGTCTAGTCGTTGTGTGAGAGGTGTGGCACCCTGTCCAGCAAAGTTACATGCTGTGGCAGTGGCACAAACGCCATTATCTGTATTACAAGTCAGTGTACCTCCAAAATGATTCTGAAGCTGTTATTTCAAAGGTCAAATTGTTACATAATGCTGCTTAAACCCCTCATAGTTACTACCTAAGTATGATCAGTTCGGTGAAATATGTGACACCTCTGTCATTTTGTCAATAATTTGCATCTCTCTAAATCTGGAACTCACAAGCACAGGGGTAATCACACATAATACATTTAAGTTTTGAATTAATCATTTTTTAATGTAATGTAAATAAGTGTTTTTGCTGTATATTAATCTAAAGCATAAATATTTCTATTAGAAATACTGATTGAGAAAATATGTGTACGTATCGCTTCTGCTTTAGGCATGTAAATTTGCATTTGCAAATGATCATTACAAAAACACAAGAATGTAGACCCCCATCCCTTTCAGCATTATATTTGTATACAAAGCGAAAACCAAAAAGAAAAGAAAAAAGAAAGCAATCACAAAAAAAAACACACAACTTTGATCTCTGAGGAGGTTTCAAACAGCTCCTGCCGTTTTCATCCAAGCAGCTACCGTGTGGCCGTTGGACACTCTAAGCCAGCCATACACTGCACATTAATTAGTCATTAAGCCATACACTGCACATTAATTAGTCATTAAGCCTCGGATGCCAGAATATACTGTAATACATATAGCTGTCCTGTGACAAGACTAGTCAACTGTTTGAGTTTGCGGCAGTGGTACAGGAGGTAAAGAAGTCGTTTAGTAATCAGAAGGTTGCTAGTTCAATTCCCTGTCGAAGTGTCCTTGAGCAAGACACTGAACCCCTAATTGCTCCTGATGTGCAGTGTGCCATCAGTGTAAAATGTAAAATGTGTATACATTGTAAGTCGCACATATGTAAGTCGCTTTGGATAAAAGCGTCTGCTAAATGACTAAATGTAAAAAGATGCCCAAATAACCTGATAGACAAACTTACCTCCACAAATTTGTTCTCCAGGTCAAGATTGCGTTGTTCCACTTGTCTTAGAGAATCGCGAAGCTGCTCGTACATCCTCTGGGCGTGCTCCGCCCTCTGCCGCTCGTTCAGCTCCTTCATCTCCAGAGTAGCCATCTTTTTAGAAACAGACACTATTTCACCGTTCGTCATCGTCGCCTTTTCAGCCCTGCTGTCATCTGTGGAGTAAAAATCATGTCGTCATGTTATGATCGGCGCCACAGTACTACAGTTCACTCCATCACATATGAACACACACACACACACACACACACACACACACACACATCACAGTACACACACACACACACACACACCACAGTACCACAGTTCTCTCCATCACATATGAACACACAAAAACACACACACACACACACACACACACACACACACACACACACACACACACACACACACACACACACACCCCACAGTTCTCTCCATCACATATGAACACACACACACACACACACACACACACACACACACACACACACACACACACACACACCACAGTTCTCTCCATTAGTACCACACACACACACACACACACACACACACACCACAGTACCACAGTTCTCTCCATCACATATGAACACACAAACACACCACAGTACCACAGTTCTCTCCATCACATATGAACACACACACACACACACACACACCACAGTACCACAGTTCTCTCCATAAGTACCACACACACACACACAACCACACAGACACAGCCACAAACACACACACACAACCACACATACAACCACACATACACACACACACACACACACACACACACACCACAGTACCACAGTTCTCTCCATTAGTTCTACCCTCTTTAGTTTCATCAGTGCTTGTTACCAACTATATTAAATAATAACTTTAATAATTGTATTTTTATAGCACCTTTCCGACTAGAGGCCAAGGTGCTTTACACAATATAATAACATAATTCAACAAAAATAAATAAACAGAAACAAGTAAAACATGGGTATAAATCTAAGAATGATAAAGGACATATAATGGATACACAGGTAAAAAGGTTTAGATCAATTTATTTAATATTAACAATGAAGAAAATGCACTCCTTAATGCACTCAGTTGACCGATACAATAACCACGAGGCATCAGGCAATTTTTTGTATAAAAATGAGCTTTGAGAGAACAGTTAACGGCCCCTGGGGGGGACGCAGATGGGATATTATAGTGAAGGCTGTTCCAGAGTTTTGGGGGCCAAATCAGCGAAGGAGCGATCATCCTTCCATTTGAGTCTGTCTTCTAGAACAACCAGCACACCTTGATGAAGTTATCTGAGCGGCTTCACAGGACTATAGAGGTCGAAAAGTGCCGATCTAGAATCTGGGGCCAAGCCATGTGGAGCTTTGTATGTAAATCAGCAAAACCATTAACAGATAAAACTGGTCTGATGTTTCTTGGATGATAAAAATCACTTTTTTTAGTATGTAGTTCAAAAGGACAAAATTTGAATCAAAGATCCCTTCCTATGTTCAAGCATGTGGCCCTAACAGAAAGGTTATAGCAAGTGTGGCTAAATGTTTAGGAACAAAAGACTACTATTTCAGTCTGGATTTAACATAACAATCTGTAGTCATCTGAACTTTGACCCTCTAACCTTGAGAGTGTGTGTGATCCCACGCTTGTTCCAGCACGTGGATCCTCTCCCTGTTGATATGCAGTTCTTTGTTGAGGGCGCTGATGTGTTCATGAAGGGACACATTCTCTTGCTAAGTTAGAAAAGACAAGAAGACATGTAAAGACACATTTTTTATAACTCATAAAAAGGCTTAAATCACAAGAGAGTCATGATTTACAGAACGATATGCTTTTTTTTCTACCTGTAAATGTTCGAGCGCAGTGGCCCTCTGAACGAGATGGTTGTCTTTCTGCAGGAGGTCTCTGTATTTGACCGTTAGGTTGATGTACTGTTTGTGGGCTTTCTCAAGTTCCGGGGAAGGGACGCTATTATCCAGAGCCTTCTGGAGGGCAGCTATTTTGAAAACAGCCATGTCCTTTAAAAATTGAGAATTATACATCTGATTAGCATCAGCAGTTTTAGTACAAGCAGAAAATAAAATGTAATTCAACCTTTTTATTTACTTAAATTAAATGACCCACATAGAATGCTCTGAAAAATAATAAAAACATACCTTATATCTTTGTAAGTAAGACATCCTCTCAGTCACAGACATTTCCATTTTAACAGAATCATCTTTGAGCTTGTTGTTCTCCTTCCGGAGGTGCTGCTCCAGTTCCAGCAGAGTGGTGCAGTACCTGGTGAGGGACTTCTCGTTCACGCGGAGCACGGTCATCTTTCGAGACGCCTCCGAGATCCCTCTCTTGATCTCTGTGGGGTGCTGCTCTAACACCTCAAGCCAGTGCTGCGCAGAAACAGATAACACATGCTGAAGTGAGAGACCGTTTCCCCCCGTGCTACAGAAATATTCTTACTGCTACATGACTCACGCTACATGATTCTTACTGTTCAGCATGAATATTGGACAAGAGCTTGCTTAGGTCCGCACCATGGGCGACCGGGCCTTTTGCTCGGCAGCGCCGCGCTTATGGAACAGCCTCCCTGACCACCTAAGGGCAACGCAGACGCTGGACTCCTTTAAAGCTGGACTAAAAACATTTTTATTCAGGAAGGCATTTCTGGCCTTGTGTTAAATCGTATGTTAAAATGTTAAAATGTTTTCTATTATGCTTATGTTAATTCATTTTTATTTTATTGTATTATTATAGTTAGTTTTTAATATGTTGGCACTCTGAGATTATTTTGAATGAAGAGTGCATTACAAATAAAATAAATTATTATTATTATTATTAGGTGAACCATATAGTGTGTCTAAGGTGCTGATCACACTGATTTTTTGTGTGTGATTTGACCTCCAGAGTTTCAGGGTATAATTCATGGACAGCTGTAGAATTTGTTTCTTAGCTGGCTCTAAATCCTTTAAATTTGTCAACAAATGCATGTGTTTTTGAATGTTACAATCTGGAATTGCATTCCACATAACTCTGGTAGCATGCAAAGCTAATGTAACCAGAACAATGAGCACCTGGTTATAACACAAGTATGCTGTGGTAGGGATGCAAATAAACTTTTTTGGTCTTCCGGCAAAAGAGGCGGGTATATGGTGGAACTCAATATTTTACTAGCCACTATAAATAGATTTAATTCTTGGTAATTGTGTATATTACAAATGGTATACACTGACTCCACAAGCTCCATCTACTGTGGGAATATAATGTTTAGGATTGAGAAGCTACTGAGTAGAGGTCTGTGTCACTAACTGAGTAGAGGTCTGTGTCACTTACTGAGTAGAGGTCTGTGTCACTTACTGAGTAGAGGTCTGTGTCACTAACTGTTAATAACAGCAAATAAGGAACAGAGACAAAATCCCCACCAGTGGCCAAAAGTATTTGACATCCATTCCATTTCAAAAGCAGACAGTCAGTCAGCACTGTTCACACTCTCTTACACACTATGTCTTCTTGATCACCGCTAAATGATGTATAAATCTATTGCAGACGCATTAAAACTCATTTGTAATGTTAATAGTTGCAATGCAAAGCCAAGTGCTTCCCATTAACAGAATCCAGAAGGAATGTGGGTACAGCAGGCATGAAATTAGCATGGAGGAGGAACACACAGTCTCACGTTCACTCCACTCTCGTTACTTCTGACCGTGAGAATGAAAGATGATGAACACATGAAATTAGCATGAACACACAGTCTCACGTTCACCCCACTCTTGTTACTTCTGACCGTGAGAATGAAAGATGATGAACTCAGCATTTATAAATGAGGGCCCCAGTCATTGGGACTGTTGTTGTCAAGATTAAGAGTTGGGAACTAAAGTAAAGGTGACAGTGGTACAGGAAGTAGAGAAGTCGTTTAGTAATCAGAAGGTTACTAGTTCGATTCCCTGTCGAAGCGTCCTTGAGCAAGACACTGAACCCCTAATTGCTCCTGATGTGCAGTGTGCCATCAGTGTAAATGTAAAATGTGTATACATCCTTGTAAGTCGCTTTGGATAAAAGCGTCTGCTAAATGACTAAATGTAAATGTAAAACAGTGTTAAATACGTGGCCTGAAACCTTACTCACAGTGAACTCTTTGATCTTCACCTCATCCCGCTCTCGCTGCTCTTCCAACTTATTCTTTGCCTCCTTAAGTGACTCTCTCTCCTTCTGCCACGCTTCCCTCTCACTGGAATCAAGATCAGCAGAAGTTAACATGGGAAATCAAATCTAGAAGTAGGTCATCTTTTTTTCAATTTTAAGAGACTTTCTTCTGCCAAAAACAAAACCTTTGATATTCTTCATATAGAAGACCTTGCTGGTGCCGAATCACGGCTAGTTTTCTTCTGTACTCCTTTAAAGCCACCTGAAGTCGCTTGCATGTGTCTTCTTTATCTTTAACCTCCTAAAAAGAAAATAGGTAAAAAAGTCAGTCATACAAAATACAACTTTGAGTAAGGACCAAACTGCTGGAATATCCAGACCTGAAAGGATCATGTCCTTTCGTGAATGTATACAATGTTTTAAGAATAAAAACGAATGTTTTTAACATACCAGCAGAAGATGAACAGCATAATCATTCAAAGAGCTGATGGCATCCACATTAGATGGTGTCAATTCCTCAGGAATGCACACAGCCTTAAAGACTGCTTTGGTCTCATTAGATTTCCTCAGTGTTTCTAATTCACTCTCCAAACGCATAACCTACCAAGACGCACACAAAAAAAATAAAGCAACAATTACCGTTGACTTAATTCAAAATGGCACCCTTAGCACAAAGTCAATCTGTCAAACTAAATTGAGTGAAGAAATGATGCAGTGGTTGTGTGACGTAAACGGTACGTTGTGGGAGTACCTAAACAACAATGAAGAGTGACATGAAGCCTCAGTATTAGGTGCAGTTACACAGCTAGTGAAGTAGGAATTTGAACAAAAGAATTGACACTGTGTATTGTGTTAAAAAGCAGAGTAACACTACCCCTAAAGCGTGTACTAATATATGTATGTGCTATTAATATAATTAGTATATATTACAGCATCTCTCACATCTCACAGGATGTCTTTTTGCTGCCTTTTTTTGCACTACCATAACCTCACTTTAAAGTAAACTTATGCTGCTGTACATGTATCTGAATGTTTATAACTATATGTATATGTATATCTATATGTCTTGTCTTATCTGTTGTTGTGCGTGTGCACTTATATGTTTCACCGTGGGAGAGTGGGAAACGTTTTTTTCGATTCCTTTGTATGTCTTAACATGCAAAGTAATTGACAATAAAGCTACTTTGACTTTGACTTTGACATATATATTACAAGAGGTCTCCAAATGAAATACCTTTTCACTGGCCATTACCAGTTCCCTCAGAGTCTGTGCTGCGTCGTCCCTCACACCTCTCATCTCCTGTCTCAGTTCATGGTTCCGGCCTGTTAAAGTGTCCACCTGCATCTTCAGTTGCAGACTGGACTCGGGAGCTCCTTCTGTGTTTTTCATTTCTAAAGCCTTTAGATAGATAGATAGATAGATAGATAGATAGATAGATAGATAGATAGATAGTTTATTAATCCCGAGGGAAATTTAGGTCATCCAGTAGCTTATACACATACACAAATACACTTATACACTTATATACCTCACCGACATTCATACATAAAATCACATATATACATACACATAGGGAGAACATAGTGTGTTACCAGGCACAAATGCAAACAAACGAGCCATAATATGAGTGTCCTCCTAGCGGGTAGAAGCTGAGGCTACGCCATTATATAGCCATGTTAAACTGGTAAACTATTGAGACTGTTATCAACCATATATATATATATATATATATATATATATATATATATATATATATGGTATATATATTTCCTAAATTTCCCTCGGGATTAATAAAGTATCCATCTATCTATCTATCTATCTATCTATCTATCTTATAAACTCATAAATGTCAAAGAGTGAGAAGCTTCCACTACAGCAAGAGCTGAACTCACAGTCACCAGCCTCTCCAAACAGGGAACACTAATGGTGTGTGTCCTCTGCTGGTTGTCCTGTAGAGCCCCCAGGATCTCCTTGATGCCTTCTTCCAGGTGCTTATTTTCATTTAACATTTCATTGACTGGGAGGTAAACGGGAGTTTAACAGATAATCAGTTTACATAATAAAATTCATATTTAAAACACACACAGAGTGGAACTTACATTTGGCCTTAAATTCAGATGATTCCTTTTCTTTCAGTTCCAGTTCGATCTGTTTGTTATTAAGCTCCATTCGAAGATGTTCATTCTGTGGAGTGTCAATCAAAAAAAGATAGAGTTTACAAATGAATTACAAGTTAAAACAAATGCTGTTTGTTGATTACATTGTTGATTAAATTGATTCCTACTGCTCTGGCTGTAACAAATGATGTTTAAAAGAAAGTATGTATGTTCAAAAGTTGTTGAAACAGAACAAAATTGTTCATTGTGGTTTGAAGTCATAGTGTAATACACAGTAAGACAGTCAGTGGCCTCGTATACTACCAGTCAAACATTTGTGCACCCCAGGTTTTCACTACCTTTTCATTTGTATTCTCGTTAAGCTCTGTTAAACTGTTGCCTGACACTGAAATGTTAACTTTAACTGTGTGCAGAAGACTGAGGGAAGCAGAGCTGTAGCAGCTAGATAGACTTGCATGGGGAACACTTTCCTTCGAACTTTCCTTGTGTCTTGGAAGTAGATTGAGGCCTACCAGTCCTGTTCTTGACCAGCACCACACAGCCAGTTAATAGGATGCCATTGAAGACATGCACTGTTACACACTCTTTTATAAAAAAAGTGTTGTAATGGACACTTCTCTTATTTGGCTAATATTTTCATCTTAAGTTGTAAGTAAGTAAGACATTTCTTCTTAACTCTTTCTTAACTGCGTTCAGGAATGAGGAATCCATTGTTGTCCAACTAAACCGAGGCAGAAAATGAAATGGCACATACCACACCAGCACATTTTCTACAAAAGGTTGGCTGCAACAGAATGCAGAAAGAGATTGCATTCAGGTGTTCAAAATCATCAACATAAACATAGTTTCGCAACCTCCCATATCGTAAGGGGCGTCCCTCTCTACCTTTAAGAAGCTTTTGAAGACCCAACTCTTCAGAGAGCACTTCCCGTCCTAACTGGCACTTCGACTAGTGCCTAACTTGCAATTACAGCGGTTACATTTCTGCACTTCTTTCTTTCTTTTTTTTTTATTTCATTTTGTTATATTTCTTATGTAAAGTAGTATTTATTTATTGTTGCACCAGGTTCTATTGCTCGTAGCTTGACTATTCTCTCCCTTGTACGTCGCTTTGGACAAAAGCGTCTGCTAAATGACTAAATGTAAATGTAAATGTATGGACTCCCCATTCATGTAGGTTACTGGTCACGGCTGCTCTTGCTTCCACTGGGATATCTCTTATTGCCAGTATATCTACACGGTCACCAGTAGCCCTGTGTTATGTGAAGGGACCGGCATAGGTCATAAGAATATGCCATAGTCAATAATTCAATGATATTATACCTAGTTATAATAGCATGCAAACAGTTCCTGGGTGAATATACTCTTGGGCTGACCTGGGGAGTGAGGTGTGATATTAGACTCACCTTCCCCCCCCCCAGGTCGAGACAAAGAGCCCGGCACCCATGGCCCATTTGAATAGACGGTAACACCCCTAAACTCAGCTTTTAAGAGCAAATCCTACAAGGAATAGATCAGATGAGCCTGAGGTGAAGCTATGAGTGGACGTTCAGGCTTTGTCTCCCTTGGTTGGCCACCACTGTATAAGATTAAAACCTGGATCTTGACTGACTGAAACCTAAGACTGAATCTTCAATAGAGTGTATAAATTATATACCATCATATGTGAATGAATCCATTTGGATGTCCACGCTCTCCTGTTGACCCAATGCTCAGCTTAACAGGCTTCACCCTGCTGGCCAGTTCTGCTGGGGTTCTGAATCGACTGCACCACATAACCCACAGTTTGTTCCCAGGACAATTCTAAGTAAAAAAAGCTATGTGAAGGATACAATTGTGATCTATTAAACGTTGAATACCATAGTAATGTAAGCTATGCATTTTTCGTTTCCGTACCTAGCTCAGAAGTTGCAAATGTGTTCCATAAGATGGGATTCTAATTTGCCTTCCCATTTTTCTTTTTATTACCCTGTCCATCAATTCCCACTCTTTCTCCTTCACGATCGGGTTTCTCTGACTTTCTTGTCCTCCATCTTTTCCTATCCAATGTTCTCCATCATTCTCCTTCCATCTTCTTTGCTTCTTTCTCCCATGCCGTGTACGTGTTCCACCCTATCCATCGCTCCTTCCTCTCCCATCTCCTTCCTCTCCTTCCTCTCTTTCACTCCTTCTCTCTCCCCAGAACCTGATAGGTTTATCTATCTCTCCTCAACTCCTCTCTCACACTTTCCATCACACTGCATCACTCCATTTTCTCTCCTTTCCATCTTTACTCTCTTCAGACTTTTATCCTTCCAAACCTCTCCTCTATCATCTCTCCTTTTTCTAACTCAAATATATGCCGATCCTTTTCCTCCCTCTCTCTATCTACAGTGCCCTCCACAATTATTGGCACCCCTAGTGAATATGAGCAAAACAGGCTATAAAAAAATATGTCTTTGCTGTTTATCCTCTTGGTCTCTCACTCAAAATATTCACAAAAATCTTGCCTTTTCATTGAAGTAAAACTATTGAAAGAAAAAAAAACTGTTGACATTAAATAAATATTTTTCCCCAAAACATGTGTGCCACAATTATTGGCACCCCTTAATTTAATGTTTTGTGCAGCCTCCCTTTGCCAAGATAATAGCTCTGAGTCTTCTCCTATAATGTGTGATGAGGTTGGTGAACACATGGCACGGGATCTGAGACCATTCCTACATACAGTATCTCTCCAGATCCTTCAGATTCTTAGGTCAACGCTTGTATACTCGGCTTCAGCTCTTCCGACAGATTTTCTATGGGGTTTAGGTCAGGGGACTGTGATGGCCATGGCAAAACCTTTATTCCGTGGTCGGTGAACAATTTTTGTGTTGATTTTGAGGTGTGCTTTGGATCATTGTCCTGCTGGAAGGTCCAACCACGGCCCATTTTAAGCTTCCTAGAGGGGGCTGTTAGGTTTTCATTTAATATCTGCTGGTATTTGATGGAGTTCATGATACCATGTCTCCTAACAAGATGTCGAGGGCCTTTGGAAGCAAAACAGCCCCACAACACCAAAGATCCGCCACCATACTTCACATTGGGTATGGGGGTCTCTTCTGTATGGCTATCTTTCTGTCTACGCCAAACCCACCTTTGATGTTTGTTGCCAAAAAGCTTTATTTTGGTCTCATCTGACCATATAACTCGGTCCCATTGAAAGTCTGACTTACATTTGGCAAACTGTAGGCTCTTTAGTTTGTTGTTGATTGACAGCAGAGGCTTTTTTCTGGCAACCCTCCAAAACAATTTGTGGTGATGGAGGTGGCGTCTGATGGTAGTTCTGGAGACTTTCTGAACCCAAGACTCAATTTACCTCTGCAATTCTCCAGCTGTGATCCTTGGAGATTCTTTTGCCAGTCAAACCATCCTCCTCACGGTGCGTGGGGTCAATTTACAGATAGGTCCTCTTCCAGGCTGATTCTTAACATCTCCTGTCGCTTTAAACTACTTAATTATTTCCATGATAGTGGAAATGGGTATTTTCAACTCTTTAGAGATTTACTTGTGTCCATTTCTTGATTTGTGCAGCTCCACAACTTTCCGTCGCACATTGTCACTGTGTTCTTGGGTCTTTCCCATAGTGATGAATGACTAATGGAATTTGGCCTGTGTCACCTCATATTTGTTCGCCAGTGGAACAGGAAGTCATGGTTGACCTCTTAAGAGTTCCTTATCAAACAGGTGAACTTAAAAATGTAAAACATGACTGGAAATATACTTCAGTTAGATTTTAATTATAAGATTTTTCTAGGGGTGCCAATAATTGTGGCACACATGTTTTGGGGAAAAATATTTATTTAATGTCAACAGTTTTTTTTTCTTTCAATAATTTTGCTTCAATGAAAAGGTAAGATTTTTGTGAATATTTTGAGTGAAAGACCAAGAGGATAAACAGCAAAGACATATTTTTTTATAGCCTGTTTTGCTCATATTCACTAGGGGTGCCAATAATTGTGGAGGGCACTGTATCTCTTTTTCACATTTTCACAAATAGGACAAACTACTCTGAGCCCCTTCATCATCAATGGTCATGAAATGTGTTGTGCCTCATCTCCAGACCATGCTGTGAAAAGCTGTTCAAAGAATTTTGATTTGTCAAACCGTTTCTAGTTGTGGGCGAATGAAACTTTAAGGCATGTCCCCTATTGACATAACTGAAATAATCTCAAGAGCCACTTTTGCTATACATTTTACATTTTGAGTGACTGCTAATTGTGTGTAGTGTTTTGAAAAACAAAACCATAAAAATCGTGCTTAAACAATCGAGAAAAACTGTAATGTTCCTTTTGCTTTTATTTATGTAAAGCATATTGAATTGCCTCTGTGTGTGAGATGTGCTATATAAACTAACTTGCCTCACCTTGACTGTACTTAGCAATATGTTAACATATGTTATGTGAACATGTCCTGAAGTATAAACTGGCTGGCTCAACAAAAATGGTTGCCAATGGGCAATCAAAGAAGCAGCCTATATCTGTGGGTGAACTCCAACTATACATTGATGTATGTCCAAGAACCGTTACTTCTATAATGTTCAAATTGTATTTGTCTTTTTTTTTATATACATTTCCTAAAATTCCAATAATCTGGCCACTGGACCACTTCTAATTTCACAATTCTAAACAGCTTGGATGCTGATGATGTTGTTTGAGGCTATAGTATTTATTTGTTTGCTGTGCAAGCACTATTATTTCCTTCAGCAATTTTTTTTAAAGTTTTTAACTTAAGCAAGTTTTTATTTCATATCCAAAACTGAACTCAATGCCTTAAGTGAACATACAAGTAGGCCAAACCAATCATTTCTAAAAAATAATTAAATACAAAATAAAGATGGCAGACTAAATCTCAGACAGAGACCTAAAGTCTGCCAAGCATTATTTGAAGTCAGTTATGGCAAAACCTGCATGCAGCACCTGCATCTCACACACGGCAACTTGTTTGAAAATAGGTCCACACAGACAAGACAGACATTCTCCTTCTCATCTGAGGACTCCTCTGTAATGTTAACGTCATAACGTCTTATTTCATCCCAAATTCTCCCAGACAGTTTGATCCCTGTATGCACTGGCCTTTTATCCCTCAGGCCACATGAGAGATGCTTTAATGTGGCGTGTAGCGAAGGGAGAGCAGGGTCACCCTACCCGGACTCGAACCCAGGTCTACAGGGTGCCAAACATGCTCTCTGACCGCCACACCAAAGAGCCCGGCTCAGTGGCATGGCAGCCAGAGAGCATATTCAACCGTAGGGACGATCACATCGTCACATGGCGCCACTTTGGAATGATCCAAAGTAAATGTCTGCTGACCAAGTGATGTGATGTACTCTCCCAGTTTAATCTCTAATTCAGGGGGGGGGAAACCTGCCAAGGCTTTGAATAGTCAAAACACCCATCTGCCCAGTTTAGCTCAATCTCAAAGATAGTTCAAGGTGAGACTGTATTTAAGTATCAAATCACACACTAACAATATATAAAAAGTTCAAACTGTAAATACCCTAGATGTAAAACCTGGGTGATCTTGATTAAAAGGTAAACAAGATGTTGATTCAGGGGGCGGTGCCACAACATGTATCTCTATCAGTATTGTGATCGTGCCCCTAGTTCTGAAGGAATGAATAGTGTTCACCCATTTACCCATGTGACAACCTGCCCCCCCCCCCCCCCCCTCCATTGGAAATGAGTGAGGCCCATGACACAACATGCATGTAAACATTGGTGTCTATTTACCATGTGTAACATACTAACAAAACATTTCAATTAAAAAACATATATTCATTAACATTTCAATTTCAATCACCCTTGTCTTCTAAGAAAGTAAGTAAGACTTAATAGTCAAAATAGAAAAAGCAGACATACCATTGTTTTTATGTGGTCATCGGTGGATGCACCTGAGGTCTCTCTTGGAGTGTAGATATTAGGCATAGGTTCACTGCTCATCCCTGAGTGAGATTAGTTCATTACACGATTGGATGCATCATGCATCGGTTTGGTTCATTAGAAAAGGAAATATCTAGAATATCTAGCATAGAAACACCTAAATAATACGCTAACCTCAAACACAAGACTTAACATCGTGACGACTTACCTTTTTCCTTCACCATGGCCCTTAACTGCATCTTGAGATCAAGTCTGTCCTCCTCGAGTCTCTCTATCTGTGAAAGGAGACGGAGAATAAAACACCTAAAACAATAAACGCTATTAGACAGAACAACAAAAACAACAAATGAACAAAACTAACATTACCTCTTTCATCAATACTTGATTTTCTGCTTTATACTGCCTTTGCTTTAAAGCCTTAGACCTTCGAAATTCAGTCAAGTCCACTTCTTCCTCTTGGTTGAGACCTTTTTCAAATAAAAAGGACATTACTGTAATTCTTTGAATGCAATATACTGGAACATTTACATTTAGTCATTTAGCAGACGCTTTTGTCCAAAGCGACGTACAAGGGAGAGAATAGTCGAGCTACGAGCAATAGAACCTGGTGTAACAATAAATAAATACTACTTTACATAAGAAATATAACAAAATGAAATAAAAAGGAAAAAAGAAGTGCAGAATTGTAACTGCTGTAATTGCAAGTTACGCACTAAGCTAAACCATATCTATATAGAGTCACAAATATATTGTACTGCTCCTTAAATGAAATCCAGAGTGAACAGAAAGACCAGGCCAAAATGCTTTGAACTGACCCAGTCTCTCTCTCAAGGCCTCGTTCTGGTCCAGCAGGTCGTTCATCCTCATCTCTAACGTGTTGATTTCTCTGGTCATGGCTCTGGCCTCAGCGTCTCGTATCGCCGTCTGGTTTTTGCACTCTTTGATCTCAGCTATGGCAGCTCCCAAGCCATCTGTGCCCTGAAAATCAAGCATGACAGCGACAACAACTCAAAAAATAAGAACTTCTCTTGAAGTTTGTCATAGTATGACAGTGGAGATCTTCTTTACATTTACATTTAGTCATTTAGCAGACGCTTTTATCCAAAGCGACTTACATATGTGCGACTTACGATGTATACACATTTTACATTTTACACTGATGGCACACTGCACATCAGGAGCAATTAGGGGTTCAGTGTCTTGCTCAAGGACGCTTCGACAGGGAATCGAACTAGCAACCTTCTGATTACTAAACGACTTTTCTACCACTGTACCACTGTTCATGACTTTCTCGAACTTACAGACTCATAGACTCTTAATAAGAACAGTTGTCATAGTATGACACTGGAGATCTTCTTCATGACTTTCTTTCTTTAACTTACAGACTCATAGACTCTTATGCGAGTGAGGGTGTCGCTGAGCTCCTTGTCCTTGAGTCGGGCATCTTTCTCGGCTAATTCTGCTTGGTGCTCAGCCTCCAAGGCCTTCCTCTCCGCTGCGGTGACCTTCGTCTGGAGTCCCTCCATCCTGCGCAGCTGCACAGCAGTGAGAGGACCTGGTGGGATTGTTTTGCATCTTGTGAATATCAGAATGCATGAGTGGACAATAACTATTATAATATGGTATGGTGTTTAGGAACGTCAACAGGGAAATTCTGATCATGTTTATGCGTGTTACACCATTTACATTTACATTTAGTCATTTAGCAGACGCTTTTATCCAAAGCGACGTACATATGTGCGACTTACGATGTATACACATTTTACATTTACACTGATGGCACACTGCACATCAGGAGCAATTAGGGGTTCAGTGTCTTGCTCAAGGACGCTTCGACAGGGAATCGAACTAGCAACCTTCAGATTACTAAACGACTTCTTTACCTCCTGTACCACTGCCGCCCCTAAACTATAATAACTATTATAATATGGTATGGTGTTTAGGAATGTTAACAGGGACATTCTGATCTGATGTTTATGCGTGTTACACCAGAACTTCTTTGACCTGAGTGACATACAACTGGGGCAAAGTACCTCTCTCTTTCCTTAAGGGTTTCTTCAGTTCTTCAATCAGTTCTGTGTTTTTCTCCATTTCATTTGTGTATTGCTCCACTTGATCACTCAGCATCTTGATTTGGTGGTCCCTTTCTTGAACAGCCTAGTTGAACCACATTATTATTAGGATTGGACTTCCTCAAGACAAGACAAACATGTGAATCAAAATAAAGGAGTAATACAAAAACTACAACTCTCAACTAACAAATGAAAGACATTTAACAAAATGTAGATTAACAAATAGATTAACTAACTATGAAATACTCACAGCACATAGCTCATAGATAAGCTGAAGCAGCAAAGTATGGAAATCAGAGACAGAAAAAAAGAGACAAACTAATGTGAAAAAATGAACAGAGAAAGGGCATCATGAGATGTCTAGATTAAATCTACTCCAGTTTCAAGAGAAATTATTTTGTTGTTTTTTTTTTGTTTAAAACTAGCAAGCAAACAAGCTCACAGTCAACAGATTTTCCTTGCAAACACTAACAACAACAGCCAGACACTGCTCAGACACTGACACTTGTTAACTGTATGTATTTCAGCCATTTGAAGACATTATAACAGCTGTAACCGTTGCAAAAGCATATATTACCATCTCCACCCTCCCCTGCAGCGCTACATAGTCAATAGCCTGGTGGGCTAGCAGAAACAACAGGGGTTTCTACCCCTGGGACTGGGAACCATCAACATGAAGAAAAAGAAGCTAAAGCTAGCTACCTATAAAGAGTGAACTCAAACAGACCTGCTGGAGAGCTAATAGGTTGTTCTTATCGGTGTCCATTTGTGATGCCCTCAGTTTGTCTCGCAGTTCCCGATTCATCCGTTGGTATTCCAGGACCTCGTCGTCCTTCTCAGATAACACTCTCTGAGGATGTAGACAATACATGCAGAAGAAAAACTGAATTAACTGCTGATGAAAAACTGAAACACAGACCAGCATTGTATTGCTTTGTGCTATGTATGTCTGACTGTAAGTGTGTCCCCCTAAATACATTTTCTTTATGTATGAGATTCATTACACCATGGGTGGCATGTTACATGGACACGTTCTAAAAAGACTCTTACACACCGTCTCAACAAAATTCCATTCACTTCAGAATAAATTCATAATTCTGTGTATGAGCTCTCTGTAATCATACAACAACACTTGAAAAAAGATGACCTGTTCTACAGCCTGGCATACAGTGATTAGTGGGTGAATGAAATTGATTTAAGTGGTTCTAAATTGTTGAAAATAGTTTCCTTCCTTACATCTACTATCTTTAAAAAAATCACGTTGAACTTTCTCTTTAATAACAGTTTTAAACAAGTGTTAAACTAGGTATTGTGCTCCAGGTATTTTACCTCCACAGATGTATTGCATTAGTCATGAGTAGCATGCTAGTTACAATATGAGTCTGCCCTGAGCGTGTCAACTCTGCGCTAGCTGGAGGAGTCATTCAGTACAAACAGAGCTCATACACAGAATTATGAATTTATTCTGAAGTGAATGGAAGATTGATTTGTTTGCAAAACTTTTAGTTGAGATTTAAGACAAAATTGAAAATTCATAGTGTCACCTGAGATATCTTTACACCAAAGGATTAAATGTATTGCTACTTGTTGTTTACTTATTAGCAGCTTAAATGGTTATGAGAACATGAAAAAGTTTAAAGGTTTTGTTTTACTGCTCTGTGTAAGACACAAGGATCTGTGTTTCTATGGATCTAATCCTTAACCTGAGCTAACCACTCGTCCACTTTAGCGCTAACTGATCAATGATCAATCTATGTGATGGAACAGGCACCTTCCACTCGTGCACTTTAGCGCTGACTGATCAATGATCAATCTATGTGATGGAACAGGCACCTTCCAATCGTCCACTTTAGCACTGACTGATCAATCTATGACCTCGGTTCCCAAAGTGCCGAAGTGGTTCAGGGGGTACGCAGGGGGGAAAATGTCCGCGATAACGGAAAACGGACGGAATTCGCAGAATGTACCCTTTGAAACAGAACTGCAACTTTCAGACGGAAACATCATTTTGTGCATCAAAATCGCCCAAATTCCCCTGTATTTTGTCCTGCAAGGCTGTATTTCTTTCTTATAAACACAACAACGATTGCAACGATGAACAAGCATTAATTAGAAAACAAAACCACTGAGAAAATGTCACGTCTGTGCTGAACTCCGCTCCGGCCACGCCCCCCTATTCAACGGTTGACACACACACCTCCGCTACAGCCTGTCAAATTAATTCGCTCATCTTCCCAATCGCCTGCAAATAATGTTTTTTTAGTCTTATGTTCTGTTGATGGCTGGCAAACAACAACCTTAGAAGGTTTGGGTCACTTGTGGCACATATTATTCACTCATTTTAAGCCATCAATCTACCTCAGGGTGAACAAAATGAGCCGAAACGGAATAAAACGGAATTAAACTAAAAGATGAATCAATCTATCTGATGGGACAGGCACCTTCCACTCCTCCACTTTAGCGCTGACTGCAGCCATGACTGGATCGTCCTCTTCAGCCCTCCTCTGGATTTGGTCCATCAGTTCTCTCACCTACGAAAAGTTTGAAAAGAAATAATTCAGATAAATCATTTAAATCAAAAAATGTACTTACCGTCATGTTTTGGTAAAGTCAGTACGAGCATACTACAGTACATTTCTACGCTTTTAAAACACAGTTTGGGGTAGAATAACAGCATCCACAAATCCAATAGTAATAAGTATAGTTTTCATCTTAAATGTGGTATTTTTAACTGGGTTTTCAACCAATAGTCTGCAGCCCCCTGGTGATCCGTGAAGGCATTGCATGGTCCATGTATTTATTATTGTAAGTGAGTAATGAAACTCATGCAAATATATAAGATTTACAGAAGCAAAGGTGACTTTCAGGACTCAAATAGTGCCCATCCAGTCTATCTTTGGTAGCCTGCGCTTTGCTAATGTTGGAATGCGTCCCTAATGTCACCTGCATACATCTCTGTGACAGCGGGTTCACATACAGACATGCCTGAAGATCAGGCACAGGGCACAGGGCACAGGGCACAGGGCACAGGGCACAGGGCACAGGGCACAGGGCACAGGGCACAGGGCACAGGGCACAGGGCACAGGGCACAGAGCACAGGGCACAGGGCACAGGGCACAGGGCACAGGGCACAGGGAGGAGCACAGGGCACAGGGCACAGGGCACAGGGCACAGGGCACAGGGCACAGGGCACAGAGCACAGGGCACAGGGCACAGGGCACAGGGCACAGGGAGGAGCACAGGGCACAGGGAGGAGCACAGGGCACAGGGCACAGGGCACAGGGCACAGAGCACAGGGCACAGGGCACAGGGCACAGGGCACAGGGAGGAGCACAGGGCACAGGGCACAGGGAGGAGCACAGGGCACAGGGAGGAGCACAGGGCACAGGGCACAGGGCACAGGGCACAGAGCACAGGGCACAGGGCACAGGGCACAGGGCACAGGGAGGAGCACAGGGCACAGGGCACAGGGAGGAGCACAGGGCACAGGGAGGAGCACAGGGCACAGGGCACAGGGCACAGGGCACAGGGCACAGGGCACAGGGCACAGGGTACAGGGCACAGGGCACAGGGAGGAGCACAGGGCACAGAGCACAGGGCACAGGGCACAGAGCACAGGGCACAGGGAGGAGCACAGGGCACAGGGCACAGGGCACAGGGCACAGGGCACAGGGCACAGGGCACAGGGCACAGGGAGGAGCACAGGGCACAGAGCACAGGGCACAGGGCACAGGGAGGAGCACAGGGCACAGAGCACAGGGCACAGGGCACAGGGCACAGGGCACAGGGCACAGGGCACAGGGCACAGGGCACAGGGAGGAGCACAGGGCACAGGGAGGAGCACAGGGCACAGGGCACAGGGCACAGGGCACAGGGCACAGAGCACAGGGCACAGGGCACAGGGCACAGGGCACAGGGAGGAGCACAGGGCACAGGGCACAGGGAGGAGCACAGGGCACAGGGAGGAGCACAGGGCACAGGGCACAGGGCACAGGGCACAGGGCACAGGGCACAGGGCACAGGGTACAGGGCACAGGGCACAGGGAGGAGCACAGGGCACAGAGCACAGGGCACAGGGCACAGAGCACAGGGCACAGGGAGGAGCACAGGGCACAGGGCACAGGGCACAGGGCACAGGGCACAGGGCACAGGGCACAGGGAGGAGCACAGGGCACAGAGCACAGGGCACAGGGCACAGGGAGGAGCACAGGGCACAGAGCACAGGGCACAGGGCACAGGGCACAGGGCACAGGGCACAGGGCACAGGGCACAGGGCACAGGGCACAGGGCACAGGGCACAGGGCACAGGGCACAGGGCGGGGGTAGAAACAGAAGAAACTAATGCTATGCTTTGAGTCATAGAGTTGTTTGCCTCCACTTCGTCAAATATCTGTTTATGTCGGGACACCTCGTGACCTTTATCTCTTACTTAAAGACACACCCTCAAGCGAGTAGACCCTGATGTACCCCTTACTTAAAGACACACCCTCAAGAGAGTAGACCCTGATGTACCCCTTACTTAAAGAGACACCCTCAAGCGAGTAGACCCTGATGTACCCCTTACTTAAAGACACACCCTCAAGAGAGTAGACCCTGATGTACCCCTTACTTAAAGACACACCCTCAAGAGAGTAGACCCTGATGTACCCCTTACTTAAAGAGACACCCTCAAGAGAGTAGACCCTGATGTACCCCTTACTTAAAGAGACACCCTCAAGCGAGTAGACCCTGATGTACCCCTTACACACACACACACACACCCTGATGTACCCCTTACACACACACACACCCTGATGTACCCCTTACACACACACACACACACACACACCCTGATGTACCCCTTACTTAAAGACACACCGTCAAGCGAGTAGACCCTGATGTACCCCTTACTTAAAGAGACACCCTCAAGCGAGTAGACCCTGATGTTTGGAAATGGAAATCCAGGCTGTGCAAAGGGCAAAGCTGAGTGAAACTGTGCCGAGCAACGCCCTTCGTATGGGAAAACAGCATGTTATATATCAGCAATATTATAAACAGCATGTTATATATCAGCAATATTTTACTGGGCTACTTTTCATTAGATTCCGTGTCAAGGTTGTCGATAATTATCCCCAACACTGCTGTCATCTTCTCCTACAACTTCCTAAAATACACACACTTTACTTTTCTTGGCATGGTCTCTGAATCTGGTTTTACCTGAGTCTTGGCATGGTCTCTGTCCCTCCGCAGCTGGTCCATCATGGAATCTGACTGCTGAACTATGATCTTCATCTTGTTGTATTCATCCGTCATCTTCTCCATCTCCTTCACAGACTCCTCGAGATTCTTCTGCATCTGATCACTCTGAGTCTTCAAATGAGCCGTTTCATCCTCGGCTCTCTATACAAAAGATTTAAGGCATTTTTTTAGGAAACCAAGCAATATTGCAATTGGAAATTATCAGATGTAGGCCCTCAGAGTTTTCCTTAGCTTTTAGGCCATGACATTACAATGTTATATGACTGTCAGATTTGTTACAATGAATGAAAATGATTTGAGCTCTTGACATGATGTATGATATACCAATATGCACTGGTTTTATGCAAGTTGCCATACCACAGTGTTACACTATGTGTGAATCACAGTCAGAACCAGTGAGATAAGCATGTTCATTCCACCAACTCTAGTTCAGAAACTAGTTCACTTTAAAGAGCAGGCAGCTCCATCTGGCCAAAGAAGAGGTCTACAGGACTTTAGCATAAATACTAGTGCTGTCAAGCGATTAAAATATTGAATCGCGATTAATCGCATTTATGTCAAAGTTAACTCAAAATGAATCACGATTAATCGCACATTTTTATCTATTCTAAATGTCCCTTATTTTAATGCCCTTATCAAGATGGAAAAGTGGATTGGCTTGTTTTATGCAAATGTTTTATTTTATTGAAAACCAACATTGCCAAACAGGGCGGTACTTTCCATTCAGAAGCTTTTTATGATCCATTTCGCCGTATCGCGCTCACCATTCACTCAAACCGTAACGTTAGCCTACTACACAGATTGCGAGGCCATAAAGAACTATAATCTTAAAAAAAAAAAAAAGAATAATATATATATTGCGTTAATCTCGCGTTAATAACATTAATAACGCGTTTAACTGACAGCACTAATAAATACAGAAAGATCAAAAGGTTTTCAAGGCCAGAAAGAAACCCTTCATACCAAGGTTGTTGCTAGAATGGAGCTAGGTAGAAATATACCACAAATGAGACGAGTCTCCATTGGAATCTCTTGCTGTGGAGAAACGGCTAAGAAAACTCTTATGCAGTTCTCACTCTGCCTTCAAACAACTCTGCTAGAACAATACTCCCTTGTCTATGTATAATCTAGCTAAAAATGATGTAACCTCTTTAAAACAAGCCACATTATGTTAGTATCTCCTCTGGTAGCCAAGAGACTCTGACAGCCATGTGCTTTCCTGTGTTTGTTTGTGATGCCATGTGCTTTCTGTGTTTGTTTGTGATGCCATGTGCTTTCTGTGTTTGTTTGTGCTTTCCTGTGTTTGTTTGTGATGCCATGTGCGTTCTGTGTTTGTTTGTGATGCCATGTGCTTTCCTGTGGTTGTTTGTTATGCCATGTGCTTTCCTGTGTTTGTTTGTTATGCTATGTGCTTTCTGTGGTTGTTTGTTATGCTATGTGCTTTCTGTGGTTGTTTGTTATGCTATGTGCTGTCTTGTTTTGTCCTGAACTCCGCCCCCACCTGCCTTCTGCCACTTCCAGGATTCCCAAGAGAGCTTCAAACTCCACCAGAGTCATACTCATAGGTGTCATTTACTCATGATGATCAGCCATTCACGCTGGCAAGTATTGGCTAGTATTTTGGCGAGACAGCCAACTGGCAACTCAGGAACAGTAGTGAAATGGAGCCAAGTACAGGTATAGATAAGTATAGTAATAGTCATTGTAAACCACGTAAACCACCACATCTCCATATACCATGATGTTAGGATATGGCCCCGATATGATTTACATCTCCATATACCATGATGTTAGGATATGGCCCCGATATGATTTACATCTCCATATACCATGATGTTAGGATATGGCCCCGATATGATTTACATCTCCATATACCATGATGTTAGGATATGGCCCCGATATGATTTACATCTCCATATACCATGATGTTAGGATATGGCCCCGATATGATTTACATCTCCATATACCATGATGTTAGGATATGGCCCCGATATGATTTACATCTCCATATACCATGATGTTAGGGCCGTTTTAGAACAGGAAATGAGGGAACGAAGCAATCATTGGTACAATCTGAGTGAGTACTGTGCTATAAAATACAGAACATTGTCAGAGCGGCAGCAGAACAGGGAGTGAGTCTCCATCGCCAGAGGCTCTGCAGAAGTACCTGGGGCGACAGTGGTACAGGAGGTAGAGAAGTCGTTTAGTAATCAGAAGGTTGCTAGTTCGATTCCCTGTCGAAGCGTCCTTGAGCAAGGCCCTGAACCCCTAATTGCTCCTGATGTGCAGTGTGCCATCGGTGTAAAATGTAAAATATGTGTATACCTTGTAAGTCGCTTTGGATAAAAGTGTCTGCTAAATGACTAAATGTAAGCACCTGTAAGTCCTCCATGCACTGGTAGAGCTGGCGGTTGGATAGGGTGAGGCGTCTCTGGGCCTCAAGGCTCTGGTCTTTGGACTGGACAGGCACCCTCTGCTCCAGTTCTCTGCGATAAAATTCCACATCTTGACGGAGCTGATCATTCTAGATAAAAAAAAAAAGACAAGAAAATGATCCACACAGAAGCTTTTTTGTTGTTACATAATCTGTTGCAATATACTGTACATAAAAAAAAAAACATTGGCTGATCTCAAAGGCTTGTGAGACCGATAATCGTATAAATATAAATAAATAAATAAATAATAAAAAGACAGTGACAGGGTGGGTAACACAGCACATTTTCAAGACTAGAAAAAAATAAACAATGTCAAGGACACATAAAAATGTCAACTCAGAAATGTGTTTTCACCTTTTATTTACTAGATTACTTGTATTAACCTTTGAGTCACCACTTTCAATGCCTGCATATACCTGTATACAACAAGGTGAGTCTGTGGACAGAACAAATACCAAGTTTTATGCGACTTCTTCTGTCATCAGCAATACAAAAAAATGTAGAATTTAAAAAGAAGAAATAATCGATCTACCAAAAGCGGCAGTGGGAAGGACTTTTATTTGGAAAACCAATCCAAAGAATCCAAAGAAATGAATAAAGAGATGGGGTAGTCGATAAAGACAATAAAGCCTAGTTTATACTTATGTCGCCGACACTTTTGAAATGGTCGCCGACAAAAAAAAAAAGTGTCGCTCAAGCTGTTGTGTTTATACTTCAGGCGAACAGTCGCCGCCTACGTCATAAATGGAGTGGCTCCAACGGCATTTTTTTGCCATTACATTGTTGACTTTTTGAAAATCAACTGCGCGTGCTGTCTTTCTAGCTAATCACACTAGCGTGATTAAAGAGTGTCTAATAGTATATATCCGCTTTAACAGGCAAACTTATCTCCATCATGGTAGGTATTATTTGTGGAGGAAGCAATCTATAATAAAAGTATATGCGTATCTAACATACACAGCCCGCTGTTCTGAAATTGTGAGCACAGCAATGTGAATCACTAGGCCTATAGCCCACATGCACATCCCAATTAATTGATTACACAATTATAAACCTATAAATGCACAACCAATTTCACAACCATGAACTTTAATTCAGAATATTATTATACACACATGGGATTTGCATCGCGATGATACAAAAAAAAAACGTTTTATGATAGCCAACTTTCAAAGCAAAAAACTTGCATCATTCTAAATAGACCTATTATTATTATAAACCTAGGCTAAGTCAAACAACGTTGTGGACCAAGAACTGAACTGCTGCCCAGTATTCCGGCAGCGTGCGGAACCCTTGATTGTAATCGCGTTTGAGACGCGCAATTCTCCTCTCCAGGCGCCTCCACTTTCTCATGTGGAGGACGCAGCTTAAACGCAGAGACAGGTGTTTGCCCGTCTCCTAATAAAGTTGGTGAAACAAATGCAACATTTGCTGATTAGCGTACCTCTTGTTACCAGCAGCAGGACACACACAACACTATCCAAAATGGCATTGCATTGAATAAATCAGACCTATGATGTGCATTGCGCATGCATGCTTTGTCAGTGCTGAACAAGATCTGCGTAATGTCCTGCGACAATCTGCCGGTGATTTCCTTTGGTAGGCCTATCCTATATTCAAAACCAGAGTAGGCTAAGTTAACAAATATTGTCTAGGAAAAGTTATATGCGTAAAGGCCCGGTGAGCGTCTCCGCTCCGCTGCGCAAATTAAATGCTGCGTGTGTTTTGTGTTACTTAAAATATTTCTAAATTATGCCGGAGCCTGCACTTCCAGCATCCCTGTTGAGGACTATGTGTAAAACATGAAAATTCCTCCCACGGACTGCAGCAAACACGCCAGTGAGCGGACCTTGCACACGCACTTTTTGCCACCCCACCACAAACATGAATCCGGCACCACTGGTTGGAACAAAAGCATTTCGGAACAGAGGGTTTAATTTTGTGAAGATATTTCGTAGTATTTTTCGGAGCATTGAGCTTTTGGGACACTGGGCAGTCCCCCATTCAGACTGACGTTTTGCCTGGTCATAGATCATCATTGCATAGCAATAACGTTTCCTGCACAACTCCTATCCTTCAAACTGCTGAGGCATTATTGAACAGGTTGTTACTTTCGGAGTCAGGTCGCCGCCGAGCGCCTGTTTTATTGTGTATGTGTTTTTCAGATGTGGGTAAAGCTGATGTGTGTGCTGCTGTACCAAATAATGACTTTCATCAGTGTTTTAAGAATGTTTTAGCACTTTGACCGTCTGTTTACGTTACCGCGAGTCAAAGCACTATCCATGTTTCTGATCGCTTTCTCGTTGACCTGTCTAATTTCCCAATACAATAGCCGATGTAACTAATTCGACCGTAAAATCCAACACATTGTTAATATTCGCCAATGGTGTGTGTGCGCACCTCATGCCTCATGACTAGTAGCTAGCTTGCACCCATCATATCTACCTTACACCACTGACAAGGGCCTGTCACAATAGCCTGCACCGGCGTCCGTTGTAACTACGTTACGCCACTGTGACGACATCAGCGCCAGTAGAAATTTCTCCATGTAGCCGACACTTCCAAGCGACGGTTAAAAGTGTCGACCATGACGTAATTTCTGTCGGCGACCATTTCAAAAGTGTCGGCGACATAAGTATAAATTGGGCTTAAGACAGAGAGAATAAACACAGTTTTGCAGCAAAGGAAAGAGGCAATTGAAACATTACAAAAAACACAAGCTTCACTGCCTTTGAAATCAACCCATCATGTATAAAAGATAAAAGATCCTATTTCTATAGTTATTTCAGTCCTTTACCGGTTGATTCCAAAACAGTTACTATTATCTTGTTTTCTTTACATGCTAGTGCAGTCCAGTTCACGCAAGGTGAGTAAATATTATGATTCCTGGCAGGACGGTTTCAGACATCTCGTACATACCTCCCGTCTCAGAGTCCTGTTCTTATCCTCGGTGCCCTCCACTCTGGTCGATAGCTGTGTCGATTCACCGAGCCAAACAAAAACAAAAACAACAACAACAGCCAAGAACAGATTAACATCAAAAGGGTACCACGGTTTCAGAAGTGTTTGATCAATGTGTTGCCACTGCCAGTTTCTCCAAATGAAAGCCTCGAGTCTACCTCCTCGTTGGTCTTCCTCTCCTTCATCATCTCCTTGTCCAGCTGAACCAGCTCCTTCTCCTTGCGTTCCAAATGCCCCTCCAGCTGGCGGATCTCATCCCGCAGGAAACGTGTATCTCTACCCCCCGCGGATCGATTCACCATCTGAGCAAAGGCACAAACAAGTCAATACTTTTGACAATTCTGTAATGTTACTTGACACAAATATGAATTGATGAAAATACAAAAAAGATATTCCAAATAACAATAGTTAAATTACATTCCAAAAGTGTGTTTGTGTTGTAAACTAGTTCTTGGTGCAAGTGAGAAAAGGAGCTCAGTGGAATTAGCGCTGTAATCCTCTTAGCGCTGCCGCGCTTCTCCAAACGCACATATGGAGGACGAGGTCATAATGAACTCATCAAATGTTTTTGAGAGTTAGGGGTGGTAGAGTGTTGAATTATAAGGCTTCATAATTTACCGTAGTTAGACCCCCCCCAGAGGTGAAGACAAGGGAGGCAGCAGACAGAGAGCAAGAGCTGATGGGGTGGGGTACACTCTAATCAGCAGGGTAATAGGCCTCACTACTCGTCCCAACAACAAACCCCTCAAACTCAGGGTCTTGGTAAGGCTGAGGAAGTCTTTAGTTTTACACGGTTGGGGACACACACACATGGACACGGTTGGGGACACACACACTGACAGCTGCAGACACCATGGACATGTAGTTCTAGTTTCTAGAGTCTGCTTGGAGTCCACTTTCTTCAGACATCACAGCACTTGACCCCACCCCACATTAATAACCAACCTATCCAATTCTCTTATTATTTCCACACAGACACAAACACATGGGGTGCAGACAGGACCATGAGGGCATACAGGACACAGCCCAGCGCTATGAACATATTAGTCTAATACAGAACGTAAACTTCCACTAGCACATGGAGCGCACGTGAGCCTGTTGAGGGCTCATCATCCGGTCTCTTTCCATCCTCCTCCTGCACTTTCCTCCTCCTTCCTGTCCCTCTGACCACTTCCTCCTTCCTGTCCCTCTGACCACTTCCTCCTTCCTGTCCCTCTGACCACCTCCTCCTTCCTGTCCCTCTGACCACTTCCTCCTTCCTGTCCCTCTGACCACTTCCTCCTTCCTGTCCCACTGACCACTTCCTCCTTCCTGTCCCTCCTCCCGCTCACTTTCTCTCTCCTCTGCCCACTCATTCTGACCGCATGCACCCATATACTGTGAGGCTCTTCTAGCCCAGATACGCATCCACACAGAATACATTTAGTGTTGTTAAGTACCAAATGTTAGCTTGCTGTATTGCTTAGCCTCACCCTGGTTATTCTCCAACAAAGCTGACAAGCTTCACAAGTGCTGTGCTACCAGCCCACCCTCCAAATTGAATGTGTGAATCTCCCATATATTTCCGGGTGTTTTTTATATTGCACATGTTTTTATAATACATGACCTACACACCAGGTTATTGTCACTGTGCTGCTTTTCAGATGTGGCTTGTGAAACTAGCTAGTGTTTTTCATAGCCTGTAATGAGACAGCTATTCCTTAGTGTTTTTTTTACAGAGTTGGCTGGCCATTCAAATAGACTGATGTAAGCACTTTAGTTTTTTGTTCTGTTTCACAACATGGTTTTCAATCCACTACATTTCATTTGCTTCACAGCTTCTCATTGATGACCCTGTCCGACGCTTAATAATTTTCTCCAATCAAAAACTTCATGATTGACAATATGATTTCCATAGCAATGATAACCTACCCTAACATTAACGACTAAATCATAAATTTAAATCACTTTCAAGAATCTAACACATTTACACCAAGTTTCAAGTACTTGATTTTACAAGCACTTTCAAGTACTTTCCAAACCCGTGGCAACCATGCATGTTGTACAGCAGTGCTGACAGCACAAAGCACAAGCCAGATTATATAATCAGGATTTTATTTGGACATTATTCTACAAAACTTGCTACTGCAATATGAATCTTACCTTCAGTTCACTCTCCAGTTTGGATACTTTGGTCTGAAATGCATTCTCTGAGTAGACACAAACAAAATGCTTATTATAAAATTATTAACATACAAATGTTTCATACTTATTATTAACATACTTCAAATGTTTCATACTTATTTTTCATTTGGCTAAAGAAAAAAAAAGATACCTACCCAGTCTTGCCTGATCAACTCCAGCCTTCTCGATCATCTCATACGCAAATGAAAGCTCTTGACATTTGATCTGTTGGAGGAAGAGAAGACTGACTGTGCTGATGTACTGGCAAAGCATCATATACGTACGTACATCACCAAACTGCAGACAGTATGTCCCCACAATCTCTAGATATAAAGAGAAGAATATCAAATGACACTATAAGTAGATCAAGAATAGATAAAGAAATAACCTTCAGGAGAGACTGAGCTATTCTGAAAAGCTGGACTAAAGATGTGGCTTCTTTTTCTTGTATGTCCCTCTGCTCAACCTGAGGAGAAGAAAAGAAGAAACAGTTTTTGTTTATCTATGAACAGAAGACAATGAAAAATGACAAAAAGGGCCTCAGCTAACGGGAGATACAGTTAAGCTACTTCATACCTGGAATAGAATAGTTAGTTGTAATTACTGTATGTGTACAGTAATGTACCACTCGCAAAAAAGCGCAAGGTTATGCATAGAGTCTGTAAGACAGTCAGTGCTCGGCTGCGGCATGTGGCGTTTGCAATAAATGGTTCAAGAAGGTCTTGTAAATAAATGATTCCTTGTCGGCTGAATCGGTAGCGCTCATACAAGAACTCATCATGATGGAATAACGGATCTTGGCGATCGCGAAGAACTCTCTCCCTATGAAACGCTAATCGAACTAATATCGCTCCTTCGCCAATGGGATCTCTGAGGAAGGAAGCTGCCATTTGTTTCCAGGGGAGTGGCAAGCTTATCCAGCTCACTAAAGCTGTTAGCCTGCACTGGAGCAGGTTCAAGTTTATTGATGTGTTGCTATGGTGATTTAGCCAAAGTTGCTTCGGCGAACCGAAAAGGCGGACTTATGTTAACTTATCCTGAAAATTATCTCGGTAACTCGCTAAACGAGGTACGAATAATACGGCCGAGGTTTGTCACTAAACCACGTACGAGGAATACCCCCCAGGTCAGCTCAGTACCAGAAAAGCTGATTTCTCCCACAACACAGGCTCAACCAGAAGGCCACTTACCCACTTCAATGATGAGACTTACAAGGCCACTCTAAAACTAAAATAGGGACTGCTTCTTACTAAAAAGGTGTTAACTTAAGTCAGAGGGGAATCACAAAGCTTGCTGTTATGACAAACAAGACCTCAGACACAAAAAGAGTGTAACGACATCTTAGTTCACACAAAAGGGCCAAGGAACAAGTAACCATACAAGTGGATTCCACTCCCACAAGACAAAAAATGGCAACAAAACAAAACAACAAAAAAATACACAAAAACAAACAAAGTTACTGCATTTACACACAACAGCACAGGTGACCAGCCACAAACCAAAAAGGGTCACAACAAGTAGACCAACTAGAAAGTCGCTGACATACCAATCCAACAACACACAAAGACCCAAGACAAGTGAACTGCCACTGCCACAACACAAAATGGACACCATGTGGTCTTCAACTGCATGCACAAGTTACTGTGATGGATGCAAGAAACCAGCAACACCCTAAAGGACCTAATAGATTGGGAGGCCACAGCAACATTTATTCAGTGCAACATGCACATTCATATAGATCCACTGACTGCAGTAACAAGCTGGCCTCTTTTCCCGGACTCAGATATCGCAAAGAAAATGTCTTGTGGCCACACAAAGTCGGCGTGCATCGTCACAAACGTCCTTGCCCCTGTGTCAGTAGAGAAATGCATAAGGGAACTGACATCTCCCACACTCCCAGGTGACAAGCACAAGCACACACCATTTTTTCTCAGTGGCATCAAATCACAGCAGTGTCAAGCTTTTTCCATTGGCATTAAGATATCGGACAGCAGAGCTGGAGTTGCAAACAAATGTGCTTGGCTTTTTATGAGGATAGCGATGAGGCATCGGAATCAATCCACAATCAAATAACAAACCTCCTAAGAGAGAATGGCCTACAAATCAGTATGATCTCTGCCTACACATCCCATAATGCCAGTGTGAACTATGGGAAATATAATTCTGTTCATCAGAAGTTGAGGGCAGGTAATGCAGGCGTTGTGAAGGCAAACTGTATGGCTCACATAGTGCATAACTGTGACAAAATATGCTGGAGACAGACTGGACATAGATATTGAATGTACAGTTGATAAGCTGTTCAGTCATTTTTCCTCATCAGCGAAACGCACTGAGGAGCTTAAAAGAATCTTCTAATTTGTGGACGCAGAATATCATTCCTTACTCCTTATATGGCCAGCGGTTACAAGAGTGCATGCCTGCTGGCCTGCTGGCCTGCTGTAAAGGCATACTTTTTGTCTCAAGGAGAACAGTGTCCAAAGTTTCTGTGGAAGCTGTTTAAGAAGGATCAAGACAGTGAGGGACAACCTCTCGAGTTATAGGCTTCGAGTTATCTGTCCTTCCTCCATAATGCACTTCAAATATTCCATGATGTTATCCTGCTGTTGGAAGGAGATGAGCAGACTATCTGTGAGCTGTATGTATGACATTATGTCCACACTTCAGACAAAACTCCAGCAGCGACAGGTGGATTCCTTCTTTGGAGTAGAGACGGGGACACTTCTCCAGCAGCGACAGGTGGATTCCTTCTTTGGAGTAGAGACGGGGACACTTCTCCAGCAGCGACAGGTGGATTCCTTCTTTGGAGTAGAGACGGAGACACTTCTCCAGCAGCGACAGGTGGATTCCTTCTTTGGAGTAGAGACGGGGACACTTCTCCAGCAGTTTCCAGACAGTAAAGCAGCAGCAATTAAACAGGATTTTTGCCATTTCTATGAGTCTGCTCTCCACTACCTTGGGAAATGGTATGACTTCTCAGACAGCAATTTTCACAAGCTTGTGGCAGTCTTGAGACTGAAGAAGGAATTCCCATTCTGCCACCTCTGATGTAGTGGAGGTCCTTCAGATAAAGGATAAACTGGACATGGGTGACTTTTATGAAGATTATTGTGTGACACTGCCACGCCAGCAGGAGGTTGCAAAGAGAACAGTTCCTGTTGTGGAGAAGTGGTCAACATTGCTCCAGGGCACAAACACACTGCACTTCTCTTTAGCATCCCTGTCACCAATGCATTTGTGGAAAGACTGTTCTCCTTGATGACAGCAGCATGGACTGATCTTATCAAGAGTGAGATTCAAGTGAAGAACAACTTTGCCTATAGCTGCACAGAGTTCTACAGCTATGCAGTGAAAGAGAAGGCCCTACTGGACACTGTGAGGTCAAACTAAAAGTATACATTCAAGAAGAACTAAGGTAAGATCAATATGCCATTGTTTAAATTGTAGAATAAATATGAAATTGTCTAGGCAAAAGCATCCTATCTAGTCCTACCTATTTTAGTTTGAGAAATGAACCACTACAGTTTTCACCGTGCCTTTAGTTGGATTGTGTCAGTGTGGAGTAATTTGGAAGAGCATATGTTACCTGGCTAGTTGAAAGGCATGAGTTACTGCTTTTGTCAGCGCTTTTGAGTGCTTTTGTTTTGACAGTTGAGTTGACCTATGATAATGTCTCAATAAAGACATCACTTTGCAACATTGGTTTGTGTTGGGGATGACAAGCATAGGCCTATCAAATGTTTAAAGGAAGGATACAAATATTTCTTGGTAAGATATAGGCTATATATCAACGCTTAAGTGGTGGCTTCTGTCCCACCTTGTCCCACCAAAACATAGTACTTGTCCCACTTTTTGTCTTTTTGGAGGTGGTCACCCTAATGGTTATAGACAACTCAACTCTCAACTCACACCCCGAGGTTTCTAGTGCCTAAAACATCTGATTAATACCAAAATCCTTCCTATTTATACTATGCAATAGATTGTTGGTATCAAATTTTTCGATAATGTATGTGTTTGCTTAAGCAACCACCAAGTTAACGGCTTCGTTGTTGTGAGAACACTTCCCCCATCGATAAAGCTAAGTATGGTTCGGTTATGCTCACCATATGAAATTGGTGACGCACTAGCTAGCTTTCGATACGTGTCTTGCTTTGTAGTCCATCGCTGTTAGCAGGGGGATATCAACAGACTAGAATAGTCTAACGCCAGCGCCATTAACTTGCCTGATAACCTGTTTCAACCAAAGCGCCCAGTGCCATGAAAATGCTTCCCAAAAGACAAAAACTCAGTCCCAACCCGCTAGCTGCCCAGTTCAGTTACGCGAATGATTAAAGGAATCCCAGTTCACAGCTATTAAGGTTTTATATGAAGATCGTTTGACTGAAAAAGAGCATTCCTTGTCTTACTAGGTCATGTTTATGGATAACGTTACAACTTACCTGAAGCAATGTGTCGACAAGTTCCTCATCGTCGTTTTCCAGTTCCTCTGGATCAACATTTCCAATTTTATTCCAGTCTAACATTACCTTTACAGATTGGGTCATATTCACCGGAGATCAAAACTCCCACGTTAACGTACCTGAAGATTACAAACTTTTCGAACTTCAGGCCTAACGTTAATTCGATATCTTAGGTTAGTTCACTATATATGATTTACCTAAGCGAATTATTCTGTGTTTGGTTTTATTTTGTTTAGTCCGAGCAACCACCTTGGTAAACTTCTTCAACCATATTCACACATAAAAACCTATACAAAGGCATAGCATTATTGATAGTGGGAGCAAGTCTTTAAAAAATGTAAACTCTGCATCCACAACAAGCTATGTATCAAAAAGATTTCCCACAATCTGCGCCTAGTAACCGCATAGCAACCTCGTCTCTTGCAGCGGTCCAGCAATAGTCAAATTCTTCTTCTTAATGCTTACTTGCGACTGGGATACAAATGGTGCGTTGTCGCCACCTCCTGTTATGGAGTGAAGTAACGAACATAAATAAATATTTAAAACACCATGAAAATGTAGGATTTCTTTCCTTTCATTATTTGTGTGTGGAGCTGATTTTCATGTTTTATTTGCATTACATATTTACATTGTAATGTTATAGGTCTATGGTGGGAGGGTACGGTATGGAAAAGGCCCCATGTGTGAGTCTAGAGTGTTAAGATGTTGGCCATGTGTCTTTGTTGTTCCTTGTCACTGTTCACGCCCCATTTTGGTTACTTCCTGGTTTTAATAGTTTATTGCATCATTGGTTCCACCTGTATCTTGTTTACATTGTTCTTTGTCTGTATTGATTTCACCATCCTCTTGTTGCTTTCATCTAATGATCTGCCTTCCTGGTTGATTTCTGTCTGTCTGTCTGGTTTTTTTTTTGTTGCATTATTTGCAACAATGTGTGTGTGCTAAACTCACCCAGCGCCATGCATTTTTGTTCAATTCAATTTTATTTATATAGCACCAAAACAATAACTTTGTCTCAAGACGTTGTACAGGGCCAAGGGCCTGATATGGCTACTTTATCAGTATGAATGCCTTAGCATAATATGATAAGAAGAAGAGGGAGAGGCTGACTGGCATGGTGTATGGGATTTTTGTGTATGCTTAGAGTTATATTTAATTATGGTTGACTGACACACATGAGCATGTATCTATACAAGGGTGGCAGGATATAACATATATAACAGTGCATGACTGGCACTGTTGCTTTGTGTCCCTCAGCTCCTTTAAGTCATTTGTTAGAGTCTGCAAGTCCTGCTCCATGACCTTTTTCCAAATTGGGATATCTAGGTTGAGGTTGAACATGATCACGGATTGCAATATTAGAATTAGAATTGTGTTTTTAATATGAACTAGCCTATGGTTTGAAGTGGCTGCATGAAATAGTAGACCATCTGGCTGGATCCGGTTAACCCAGCATTGGGTTGGTCTAATTTGCCCAGCAGCTGAGTT
The DNA here is from genome assembly GCF_900700415.2 of Clupea harengus. Lineage (NCBI taxonomy): Eukaryota > Metazoa > Chordata > Actinopteri > Clupeiformes > Clupeidae > Clupea > Clupea harengus. Next base: position 460,434 of record NC_045154.1, read on the forward strand.
CAAATGGCAACGTTAACCCAATAGGATGGGCTATAGGTTCACCCAACATTGGGTGGGTCCTAATTACCCAGCGTCTGGGTAAAAGTCATTTTGCTGGGTTAGTATAAAGAACAACCCAGGTCAATTTCTGTGGGGATCCTTTTCCATGTTGTCACACCTATAACACTGAGCCTGTGGCAAAAACAAGCGGTTTACTTTGATGCAGGTGCTTACCCCATGGGATTACATTGTATAGCTGTTTTGCTGTTGCCGGTTATAAGCCTTCTAACTCCGTACTGGAGCGATTTTGATTGTTAACTGTCCTTAGAAAAAGTCTGGACCCCAAAAAAGTTCTAAAAATGGGGACCAGGATGAAAAATCCCAGTTTCCCTTTGTGTGGGAAGGATGTGATCCAGATTGTAACGCCCTCGACAGAAAAAAGAAATTGAAACAGATATATATAACGAACACAATTCATATTTACATATACAAAAACATTTGGAGACCCTGAAAAATATAGGATTTATTGTCTCTGTTCTACATGTCCACACATGTTGTATTCTGTAGGTCTACTTCTTTTTAATCTGCCGTGTTTTTGCTGCCTTATATCACTTCAGAATATCAGCCAGAAAAAGGTAGTTAAAGGGAATTTATACCCGCCGTTCCCGTCCTGCTGGCGTTTGGTGTGCTTTGGTGTCATTTCAGCGAAATGAACTAGCAGGAGACACAAGTCGCAGCTCCGTCTGTATCTGTGCATCTCTATGACCCTTCAAAAACAAACAAACAAAAAACAAAGACAATCCCCAAATCAGAATCAGAATCAGGTTTTATTGGCCAAGTAAGTTTGCACAAACAAGGAATTTGACTTGGTAAAGTGACTCTCAGTGTGCTTACACAAAATATACAACACAATACAATACAATACAAACAAACAAACAGTGCAACAGTGCAATGGACTAAGGAGTTTAATCATTTAATCATTTGAAACATGTGCTGCTTTAAATGTAGGCTATGTGTTGACCCCTATGTGAGTGCGGCGCCGGTGCAATGTGTCTTGCCATGTCTAGTGTGTGTGTGCCAGTGACAGGAGCACTGCTAAGAATGTCTAGGCCCCCTGACAGAATTTTCAGTGAGGCCCTCCATTGAGATTTACAGATTAAAGGGTTTCTGAGGGCCTCTAGTAGTGATTGGGGATCTTCAGATTTAGAGTACCTTTATTAATGTTAATAAACCTTTTTAAGCCTACTTAGTTGTGTTGTGATTATACCTGTATACCTGAAATTGGATCAGATTGGATAAGTTGATGATGCTTTAGTTATGCGGAACATGTCTCTACAATTGTATTATGCCTGCCGATGAAACTGGAATCATAGTTTTTAAACACAGGCATATTTATTTTCATTTTGCCAATTGTTTTTGTGCTTTGATCCTACCCCATTTTAAGGGGCGTTAACACGAAGAGACACGCGCACCTAGGAACACAAACCTTACATTGTGTATCAGCCATGAGTGGCTACTATCAAGTCTAAGGATATGATATTCAACCAAAAATCAGTGAAAAAAAGGAAGACAAAAAATCAACTTTGAAAGCTGTGTGATCATGTGGTCAAGAAAATTGACTAAAATAGGATTTATTTCATTAGATAAGACCTGTGAACCACAGTCATAAATCGTTTGTCACCATGATATGAACCACAATAAAGTCTCACATTTGATTTGACACTACAGAATTGCTTCCTGAACTTTCCATTACATTACTACCATTCTGGCATCCTTTCTTAACACATGTATGACAACAAGAAGTCAGAAATGCATCATTTGACACCATAAATATTAGGCTTGATTCATTTGACACCATAAATATTAGGCTTGATTCATTTGACACCATAAATATTAGGCTTGATTCATTTCATTGTCTCTGGAGTGGTAGCAGATTTAAAAGTGGTCTCTGGTCATGAAGGGCAGATGGTGCTTGAGTCCTTTCAAACGAGCGGTAAACTGTTCTGCCAGCTGGCTGCTGATGACCGAGCTACAAATAGCTGTCAGCGTTATATCCAGCACTGCAACCTGCACAAAAAAGATGTAATTCCAGAAAGTACAGGTATCCCTTTTATGCACTACAAGTAACTGGAATACATTGCTTACCTAGGTGGTTCTTCCAGTGCAGCCAGTCTATGAGGAGCAAACTAATTCAAAATGACAGGTGAAAATGTGATTCCCAGGGATCAGGGCAAGCCTAGCATGCTTTCTTCATGGCGTCATGTATTTTGTATAATTTCTCTCTAGGAATACAGTACTTTGAGTGACATGCATTTGTTAATAAATATTACGGCAAAATCCAAGATAGGTGTAGGGATGGTGATGCTTTGCTTTAGATTTATATTGTTTGCATTGCAACAACACAAAAAAGCAGAGAAGAAAAGCCAAATCTGATATATTTCCACACAGAACTAAACAAAAATGCACTGCAAAAGCCTTGCAAACACCACTAACAGCCCAGCTGATAGAAGCTTGCCAACACACTAAGCCAAATCAATACATTTGTTAGTAGTGAGAACATTTTCCTTTTTTTCTTTATCCGTCATTTGCAAATATTCCACGATTGTCAGAGGAACTGGAAAAATGACTCTAATGTCAGTAGAACGAATCACATCGCGAACTTTAACATAGTAGTTTGGTGGGGTTAAGGTTCTCGCGCTGGAACCATTGGGCTGGAACATGGCCACAACGGTGGCTCGGGGGGGAAAAAACACATGATACGTGCAGTAGGTGGCAGCAACGCTCAGAGTAAGCGTTCATTAACAGAAAGAAGGAGTAAAGACGAGCTAAGTCCATTGCTAATAAATATGGCTGATCATGATCTGAAACTGGTGAGTCCAATTACATAAATCTGGTCGACTGCTTCGATGTGATGAGTTGTATCAAGAGGCAAAACACTGATGTTAGCCATGTTAGATAGTCAACAAGTTACTCCGTGAGTCTAACAGCTAGCAAGTAAGCTTCGTGAAATTTTATCCTGCTCCTTGGTCATTTCAATCAATTGTTTTCTTTCATTTCAGTTTGTCATCAGGTGTAATAATTCATATTGGCACTACTGAGTAGTGGCGTGCTGATGTTATTCTTCCATTTATTAACAAACGGACCGCACATTATATCGAAGCCTTCTAACATAGGATAGCATAGTTAGATACAGAACTGTGTCGACTTTTTGTCTATTTTCCGAAGCGTCACTCAAATCACATTTGTTCCGAATACTGTTATACACGAATGAAAGTTCATTAATGAGACCTACTTACTGGGTTAGGTTAGGAAAATTACAGGCGAATTTTGGTTAGGGTACCTGAACAGTAAGATAAAAGCTAACGTTAGCAAGGGACATGTTAAACCCCTTAGCAGCGTTTCCTTATTGTAATCCTCTTAGTCACTAAGCAACGAGCAAGCTTCTATCAAACATAGTCAATGTCATCCATTGCCTGAAGATGAGGAGAGTTGTGGGGTGCGTGGACTACCCATAGCTACCTGATAGAAATCCATTTCTGTGAGCTACCCCGTGTAGATCAAAGCAGAGCAGAAGACAAACAGTGTTTCATGCACTGGAAGCTCGCTGCATGGAAATAAAGTACAATATTAGATAATTTAACGCGATTCAGTGCACGAAAAGAGAAACTGACAAAGGAAAAGAGAAGTCAAAAAGAAGGATAGGGAGAGAGAGCTGTGTAAAGACAGGATTGAAAGATAAGGGAGAGAGGTATGGAGTGTGCGACTGGGAAGGTGATAAAGACATAAAGACTGATGTGGTTAAAGATAGACAGAGGCAGAGAGAGAGACAGGCAGAGAGAGTGAAAGAATGAGAGAGGACACGCAGTTGAGGTGGATAAGATGGGGAGAGAAAGAAAAGAAAGAAAGAAAGTGGTTGGAAGGTAGTTGCTATGGTAATTGTGGTTGTTACTGTTGTTGATTGCTAGGGTGTTGCCAGAGTAGTAATTACAATTGTTAAGTTGTTACTTGAGTAGTTGGGTTTGTTGCTGTGATGGTTGCTAGGGCGTTGTTAGGGTAGTTATGGCGGTTGCTATGGTGGTGCTAGGGTGTCGCTATGGCACTCAATGTGATTGCTAGGGTATAACTATGGTAGTGGTTGCTAAATTGTTTGTATGGTAGTTAAAGTGGTTGGTAGGGTGTCGTTATCAGAATCAGAATCAGAATCAGAATGGGATTTATTGCCAAGTAGGTTTACACCTACTTGGAATTTTTTCTGATGTGAAGGTGCATACAGTAAACATAAAAACATAGAAACACAATAAGTACTACACATAACATAAAAACATAAAAACACAAATAAGTACTACACATAAGAAAAGTACTACACATAAGAACCAAAAAACACAATATATACGATACAAATATATAGACAATGAATATAAAAAAAAGTAAAGTGGAAAGTAGAGTGCAAAATGTAAAACAGGAGTGCAATGTGATTGAGCAATGTGCAATGTAATGTGTGTTAATGTAACACAGACTTAGGGTGTGAGGGTGGGATAAGAGTCCAGGTCAGGTGGGGGTCCCGGGCCTTGTTAATAAGTTATGCAACTCAAGGTGGTTGCTAGAGTTTTAGGATGGTAGTTGAGGTTGTTACTATGTTGGTTCCTAGGTGTCGCAATGGTAATTCGCGTGGTTGCTAAGCTGTGATTGAAAGAGAGAGTGTTGATAGGGTAGTTGAAGTTTTTGCAAGGGTGGTTGGTGGGTGTCGCTAGGGTAGTTATGGTGATTGCTAAGGTGTTGTTATGGTGGTTTAGGTGGTTGCTAGAGTGTTGATATTGTAGTTCAGGCTGTTGCTAGGTTTTCATTATGGGAGTGGTTGCTTGGATGTTGCTAGGGTAATTGAGGGTCTTGCTTGGGAGTTGCCAGGGTTGTCATGGTGAATGCTATGGTAACCAAAGTGGTTGGTATGCTGGTTGCTAGGGCGTTGCTCGGTTAGTCACGGTGGTTGCTATGGTGGTTGCTAGAATGTTGCTAGGGTAATTGAGGTGGTTGCGGGGGTGGTGCTAGAGCAGTCATGGTGGTTGCTATGGTAATTGAAGTGGTTACTGTGTTTGTTGCTATTGGTGGTTGCTAGGGTATCACTACGGTATCGTAACTGTGTCTTTTTTCTTCCTTTTGTCCTTTTTTTTTCAATTTCAGGAGGGTCAGCATATACACTCTGAGAAGAGACTACGATCCAAGAAAGGTATTCTGTACATTTGTATGTAAAAAGTAGCTAATCTTTTTGCTTCACGGAGATCACATAAACGGTTATGTTTACAAAACATGTTTTGAGGAAGACCTTGTGTGTCCTCCTTAGGGACTTATGTTTCATGAGCCGGTCTTCATCCTGAAGTTAAGTGCTGTGGGAGTGATCGAAGCGCTTAGGGGAGAGAGTATGAGTAAAGGCTCACAAAATGGGAGAATACAGACCTAAGCACAGGCCCGTACTTATGTTTATTTCAGCACTGCTGCACTTTATCTGCAAATGATTCTGCTCCTTGCACTTCAGGGTAGAAGCAAACTCAATTTGATCGTGTTTTGTACCATGCACACTGACTGAATCTCCCATTCTACCACATCCCAAAGGTGGTCTACTCTACTGGATTCAGCTCCAGTGACTAGGAAGGCCACTGTAGAACATTGAACTGATGTTGTTCATGTTCATGAAACCAGTTTGAGATGTTTTGAGCTTTGAGACATAGTGCATTATCATGCTGGATCTAGCCAATTAGAGGATGGGGTTTTCAACTGGTTTTGTCCCAGGGACCACCATTCCGACTAGAAAGTAATTTGCGGCCCACTGATGTGCCTGCACGCGCGTGCGTGTTTGTAACCGCCGTCGCCACGCCCCCTCGCCCTGCACAGATATTATGCCCATAACACTTAAATATGTGAAATGATCAGGGTACATCGCTAGCCACTGCCACGCCCCCTCCCCCTGCACAGATATTCTGCCTATAAGACGATATTTTCACGATATTCAAGAGTAATCTGGAAATGTGTTGAAATATCAAAGCGAATTTATAAAAAAAATTAAATTCAATGGTGAACTGATCAACATAGGCTCATGTCGCGGACCCCCTGCAATGCCGTCGCAGACAACCAGGGGGCCACGGACCCCCTGTGGAAAACCCCTGAATTAGAGGATGGGTACATTTTGGCACATGGTCAGCCAACAATACTCGAATAGGCTGTGGCATTCAAGCGAATCATTTCATCAATTAACAAACTCAATATTAAACTTTGACAATGGCAAGAGACAACGGGTCTTGCGCTATAAATAGATCAGCTAGAATAATAATAAACGTTTGGAGTGTTGTTATTGTTTGTAAATTATAAACCAGTTCATATGGATTTTTAATACTCTGCCAGTGTTAGCTAGATGCATGGCTGGCTATATATACGTTAGCCAAAGCTAAGCCTGTTATCCTGAAAACAAGCCCACTGCTCTGAACATAGGCTACACACTGGAGATACTGGCTACACAATTTAACAGATAATGTAAGAATTATGTTGCATCTATTTCGAGAGTAGTAGCCTACTGTTCTTCCTTGTTGCAGTCCGATGCTTATTATTAAGATTATTATTCTTGCTATTGGGAGTGAAAATCCATGAGATTCAGTGTCACGTATGTGAGACATAAGAAATGTTGTCCATGAGTCTCACAGATAAAAGCAGACTGGACAGGTATGGTCCTGGCCCAAGACGCAGAGTACAGAGAGGAAGAGCCAGAAGAAGAACCACAGAGAGGAGAGAGTGTCTAACTCTGGCCAAATTTGACCACATCCATTGATTGTCACAGAATTGAATGAACTCTTCTAAAACGGGTATATGGTTTCTGTTTGAGAAGATGGATAGCTTAGGGCCAATGATTTTCCGCGATAACGGAAAACGGACGGAATTCGCAGAACGGAATTGCAACTTTCAGACGGAAACATCATTTTGTGCATACAAATCGCCCAAATTCCCCTGTATTTTGGGCTGCAAGGCTATATTTCTTTCAAATAAACACAACAACGATTGCAACGATGAACAAACATTAAAGAACAAAACCACTGAGAAAATGTCACGTCTGTGCTGAACTCTGCTCCGGCCACGTCCCCCTTTTCAACGGTTGACCCACAGATCTCCGCTAAAGCCACATTCAGTCACATTCACGCGCTCGTCTTCCCAATCGCATTTAAAACAAAAAATGTTTAGTCTTCTGTTCTGTTGATGGCTGACAAACAACAATCTAAGAAGGGCACATATTATTCACTCATTTTAAGCCATCAATCTACCTCAGGGTGAACAAAATGAGCTGAAACGGAATTCACCAAATGTGAAACGGAAAATGCATTTTTTTGAAACGGAAAATCATTGGCCCTAATAGCTAGGGATGGGCATGGGTAACGTTACTCTTCCATGGCGGTCACAGACTATGTTCACATTCTTTTCTGGAAACCTGGGGTGTTGAAATGGTACTGGAGAGATGGGCAGTGGGCAGAATCACGCAGGCCAGAACAGACATTCCCCTCTGGAACTGAAGTTTGAAAAGGATATATTATCTATAACATTGTGGTCGGAGAAAGGATATATTATCTATAACATTGTGGTCGGAGAAAGGAAATATTATCTATAACATTGTGGTCGGAGAAGCCAGAATTTCATGTTTCCTTAATTTAGTCGTAGTTTCTGGTCAAAGGTCAAAGTTTATTTTTTTTGTCAGTAACAAAGAGCCATCCAAAGTGTGAAGGAGATAGATTGTACTTGTGTCCTATATTCAGTCATGTTTAATTAAGTGTTTTTCCTGTCCACTTAAGTGTGTTTTCTGTCTTCTGTTTTGTGTTCAGCACCAGAGCTACCAATACTGGAAAAGAGGAACTGGTTAATCCATTTACACTACATTCGCAAAGACTACGAGACCTGCAAAGTGAGTTATTTTCTATTCTGATTCTGGAGTCTATCTCTAGTGTGTTCAGTCTGTTCTGGTCTGTTCTGTTCTGTTCTGTTCTGATTCTGGAGTCTATCTCTAGTGTGTTCTGTTCTGTTCTGTTCTGTTCTATTCTGATTCTGGAGTCTATCTCTAGTGTGTTCAGTCTTGTCTGTTCCAGTCAGAAATGGATGGAATGAATGTATAAGAATAACAATAATAATAATAATAATATTGTTAGAAGAAATGTCATGCTTCACGCGAAGATTTGAATGATTATTTATTTAGATAAATTCATTATATTTTTTCCTGCTGAAAGAATAGGAGAGGAAATTTCACAGGGGATATGCAGGATACTCTTCTGTTTCCCTTGTTCATCAGTCTTTTCTCATCACTCCTTCTTCTTGTTCCGTGTTTCCTCTAAGAGCATTTCAAAAAAAGGAAACTTCACCCCTGAAATTATTTCCGGGGAATGAAGTGTGGGAACTATACGTTAGCAGCCAGAAGTGTTACCAAATCAACAGATAAACCTAGTCGTTTAGTAATCAGAAGGTTGCTAGTTCGATTCCCTGTCGAAGCGTCCTTGAGCAAGACACTGAACCCCTAATTGCTCCTGATGTGCAGTGTGCCATCAGTGTAAATGTAAAATGTGTATACATTGTAAGTCGCACATATGTAAGTTGCTGTAAGTCTGCTAAATGACTAAATGTAAATGTAAAGATAAACCCCACACTGGAAGGCTTACGCGTGTCTGAAGTGTATGGGACAGTAAAATGCATTAGAACGGTACATTTGGAGGAAAATACCATTAATCTGACTCCATGAAATTATGAAATGACCTCCAATATTACCAAGCAGTATACAAGATCGTGGCATAGTAATGGCACATGAGGAATGGTAATAATGGTTCCTGAATTCAACATTTACAGTAAGTTACAAGTATCAGTCAAACTGGATGTGAGGTAAATAATAACAATTGAATATACAGGTTGGATGCCAACCAAACCAACAACACGGGAATAAACAAATAAACCTGATAAATCATGAATGTGTAAAGAAATGAAACCCAACCTGAATGAGAGAATAAGATGATGGGGAGAGAGAGAGACGGGGAGAGAGAGAGATGGGGAGAGGGAGAGATGGAGAGATGGGGAGAGAGAGAGATGGGGAGATGGAGAGATGGAGAGATGGGGAGAGAGAGAGATGGGGAGATGGGGAGAGGGAGAGATGGGGAGAGAGAGAGATGGGGAGAGGGAGAGAGAGAGATGGGGAGAGAGAGAGATGGGGAGAGGGAGAGAGGGAGAGAGAGAGAGATGGGGAGAGGGAGAGAGAGAGATGGGGAGAGAGAGAGATGGGGAGAGGGAGAGATGGAGAGATGGGGAGAGAGAGAGATGGGGAGAGGGAGAGAGAGAGATGGGGAGAGAGAGAGATGGGGAGATGGGGAGAGGGAGAGACGGGGAGAGGGAGAGACGGGGAGAGGGAGAGACGGGGACAGGGAGAGATGGGGAGATGGGGACAGGGAGAGATGGGGAGAGGGAGAGATGGAGAGAGGGAGAGAGAGAGAGATGGGGAGAGGGAGAGATGGGGAGAGGGAGAGATGGGGAGAGAGAGAGATGGGGAGAGAGAGATATGGGGAGATGGGGAGAGGGAGAGATGGGGAGAGGGAGAGATGGGGATTCAGAGGTACAGATCCTTATTTTGAGGCAATAGTGGCTGGCAGAAACGGCCGATTCTGCCCGGGGGGGTTGTGTAAATTCTTAGATTAGATTAGATTAGCCCAGTATCACTTATAAAGTTTTTAACAAAACCTTTGATTCTTTCCCCAGGCCATCATCAGAGAGCAACTGCGAGAGACCCAGGGCATGTGTGAATATGCAATTTATGTTCAAGGTTTGGATTTTTAATTTTTTTTCCCAAAGCACAGTTTGATAAGCTGTTTTAAGTGAACGGTGGGTAATGACCAATGGTGGTTTCACTAGTAAGAAGAAGGGCTTCACGTACAAAGGATTTTTCAATACATTATGCTAAACAACAACAAAGAAAAGGGCAGTTCATGAAAATGACTAGTTGTGAGAGTGTCCCACCAAGTGTAAAGGTATATTTATTTGATGCAGACAACAAGGGTAGTTTGTGCACTCTTATCTCTCTAATTGTTTGGTTATTATGTTGGTACAGACGCAATGGCAACCTGTGTATCTAATGTTTCCTAAATTTCCCTCGGGATTAATAAAGTATCCATCTATCTATCTATCTATCTACGTCAAGGTAGGGTAGGTTCAATTTAAACATCCAGGCATGAAGCCCTTTAATGATCTGATTTCTGTATCCCTATATCAAGTTGTCAGTTGTTTCTCCCTTTTAAACTGCTGTTGCTTTTTCTAAGCATTATAACTCGGGGACTAATACAGAACCTTTCCATTTACACTTTAATGTTTTCAATGATACGATGTCAGATGTTGTAGTTGTGTGTATCTCTGTTGTCTGAAATGAGGAATCCCTCTCTCTGTCTTGCCTAGCCCTGATCTTACGTCTGGAGGGGAAGATTCAACAGTCTCTGGAACTCTTCCAGAGCTGCGCCATCCTCAACCCCACCAGTTCTGATAACCTCAAACAAGTGGCCAGATCGCTGTACGTGACAGATTCAAGAGGAGTGTGCTTTGACATTTTGAAAACATCTTTTATTTACTGAATCTTAATACGTAATACTTTCTCTGTTCTTTGTAAAGGTTTCTCTTCGGAAAGCATAAAGCGGCCATAGAGGTTTACAATGAAGCTGCTCGGCTCAATCAGAAAGACTGGGTGAGTCTGACCTCTAAAACTGCATGCACTCAAAATGAGAAATTCCTATTCATAGACGTGTTATGGCTGAAATATTGTGATCCTGCCTGAAGATTGTTACTCCAGTAGCAGCCCATAGGTTGAGTATGAAGTATGAGCGGCATGACATTTCTCAACGGTTTCTGGCTAATTTGACCATGAGGAACAAATCTAGGGTGCTGTCATTTACTGTAACCCGAGCGAACATCGAGATTTTGCCACGCCCTTTTAGGGCGCGTCCAGTGCATCTGTATCTCAGCTTCTGAAGGTCATAGACACTTGAATTTGGTCTCAAAATGACCGGAATACGGGTGTTTATATACGCACTATGAAGGTTTCTAAGCTATAAAACCGTTACTTTTTCGAGATTTTTTTTTTATTCGCATGGGCCGCAAAAAGTACTCCACTAGCAGGCTCGGATTGAGTTAATAACAGCACAGTTGGCAGTGATAAAACTACCCAGCTTACAAACTGATACATATTTTACAGAGATATTCCACAACATCCTGCTATGAAAGCCGTTACTTTTTCACAGGGTTTTCAACCTGGACCACAGAACTAGACTGAATAGCCAGGGTGTTTAACGGGAATAAGTGTGTTGATCTGTCCCTTACTTGATCATAAACAAGTGATAGTTGTGAAAAGTTGAGGAAAAAATTTAATAAAAATAGTAACTAAAAAAAACTTCTGAATCTGAAATAACATTTTGATTGTCTAAAATGTGTACTTAACCTGAGTATCTCTATTTGCAGGAAATAAACCACAATCTGGGTGTGTGCTACATGTACACTAAAGACTTCAGAAATGTAAGTTGCAATAGGTGTTCTGGGGTTTGTAAAATCAGGTTTCAAGAGGTGTTATGGGGTTTGTAAAATCAGGTTTCAAGAGGTGTTATAGGGTTTGTAAAATCAGGTTTCAAGAGGTGTTACAGGGTTTGTAAAATCAGGTTTCCTTGAACAGGTCACAACTGATCTTGATGTTGTTTTTTCTTCCAGGCAGAAGATCAACTGAATAGAGCCCTGCTATTAAACAAACATGACTTGACTTATATGATGCTTGGGAAAATCTGCCTGCTTGAGGGAGATACCGCGAAAGCCATCGACGTGTACAAGTTAGCTATTGAGTAAGTAACACTGGCATCTCCTTGCATTCTGAATGAAATAGTACATTTACGACATGTAATCGTTTTAAAGTGTGGTTTGTGTTGGGGGTTAGGGTTAGAGTGTGTGCATGTGAGAGGTGAGTTGCAGAACCAAATGTCCACTTTTCTCGTGGTTATCGTCAGGGGTTTGTTGTGTACCAAGCCACTCTCCCAGCTTGTTAAACATCAGAGAGACTTAAATGACTGAGAGTATAGGGCAGTTACTAAGGTGTGTGTGTGTGTGTGTGTGTGTGTGTAACAAAACAAACCAAACTCAGAGAGATGATGCTTACCTTCTCTCCGGCGTCCTTCATAAGTCTGGACAAGCATGGAAAGCCTGCCTGCATGGTAAACAAGAGTAAACAAACACACAATCTTCATAAGAGTAAACAAACACACAAACCCACTTGCCACGGAGCTAGGCCACCACACCTCCATCTAGACTGATCAGCCGTGAGAAACGATCAATTCTGTCAAAAAATGTTTAATGGCCTATTGTAATTAACAAACTACCCGTACATTTTTGATTGACAGGTCGGTTTGACAGACATGTTGTCATTCTGTAGCTTTCAACTAGCCTTCTCTAGCTTAGGGAACCATCTTAACAGTTGGCAGTTGCAAGTGTGTGATGAACTTATGTTAATATAGGTAAGTTAAATCGAGGAGACTAACACCAGCTAGATAGTGATAGAATCTAAATGAGCACGCCGAAGCTGAAGAAGGGACCGGAGGACGCAGTCAGGAGTTTATTTCAGCGTGGAGACCCCCTCTCAGCTGGTGCTCAGAGAATGGCCTACATGATTTGTAAAATATGTTGGCATTTATACTATTCAGTCAGGTAGAATACAGTAGGGGATAGGGTGACCACCCTATAGGTGATAAGGGAAGGGGAGACAGTGGGGTGAGGGGTTCACCTGGGGGGGGGGGCGGGGGGGACGACAACATAGGACAAAGGGTGATAGCAGGAAGGAGGCTATCTGGGGGGGAAGGGGTTCACATGCTAATTGTTCAGGTCTCAGTGAGACAGACAGAGTACACATCCAAGGGTAGGAGTTACAGATACAAAAATAGGCTACACTTAGTTCATGTCTCTTACAACAACAGAATAGCAATATTTCCGGTTCCATCAATAGATAGCTATCATTGTATGCAAATGGGACTCCATTTAAACCGTTATAAGGTTATTTAGCTACTTAGCTAGCATAGCAACTGGAGCATAGCAACCAGGAAACATGTTTGCTGCAAAGGGTCATGGGTTCAGAGTGATCACAACCACTTGCGGGTTTTGTGTGTGTGTTTGGGAAGGGGGTGTTGGTGTAGTATTTTTGCTTGAAATGCCCATCCCTACTAGCCTGACGATGTCATACTCATAATTATAGTCAGAATATCTGTCAGAAAGTCTGATACCACTCCATTAGGCTGTGATTATGGGGCGTGTTTCAACCGAACGAGGAGAAAAAATGCCTCTTCGCTCAATTGGTTACCTACAACCAATCAGAACAATGTAGTATGTGACCAGGGCCAGCTAATAAATTAAACTTTTACCGGATCCCGTAGGAAGGAAGGCAAAAACATCTTTTCGATTCACAAATGCCTTGATCGCGTTTCTCTGTTCCTCTTTCAAAATGAATGTGCTGTCAATGTCTAAATGGACTCGAATCTATACATTTCAGCTCTCCAGCGGCAGCCATGTTTGTTGAAAATGAATTCAACCCGTGTGTTGATTACGTTACTGTTGATCATCTGTCCATCATCGTATAAAGCCCGCCTTGACAATTTGATTGGTCCGGCAATTTCTGTCCGGAGATAATTTCTCCCCAATGGAGTAATGCCAGACCGAACTTCCCGACTTCAAATGTTGTGGGCGGGGCTAAGTTCGGTCTGGTATCCAGGCTACATCCCTACTTCATCCAACTTTGAAATGGCTAGTAGCGTTCGCACCACAACTACATAGCAACGTCCCCCTAATGCCCCCCTAATCATATAAGGGCAGGTGTTGTGGTGTGTGCAGATAATCGGGATCAATCGACCAATAGTATTTCTTTAACATGCAAATGTAATAATCCAATCATTATAATTACTCTAAAACATATAATAATCTAAATGTGATTATGTGATATCCATGCGTTCTTTTTCTGGACTGTGAAAACGAGATGTTTGGGAAGAGTGTTCTCAATCAATCGTAAAATGTTCTCTTACCAAAGAGAAGAGCAAAAATAAGAAAACATTGGTGAATCTCAGAAATCAGTGGGTACTAACAAAATAAGAACAAATTGTGGATATGAACAAAAAATAACTGGAAATGTGTTTGTGTATAGCTTCCTGCATGAGGCCCAATGTCTGATGGGGGCGACAGTGGTGCAGGAGGTAAAGAAGTCGTTTAGTAAGCAGAAGGTTGCTAGTTCGATTCCCTGTCGAAGCGTCCTTGAGCAAGACACTGAACCCCTAATTGTGCAGTGTGTGCCATCAGTGTAAATGTAAAATGTGTATACATTGTAAGTCGCACATATGTACGTCGCTTTGGATAAAAGCGTCTGCTAAATGACTAAATGACTAAATGTAAATGTGATGTTAATGGTGCTGTTTAAATCAATACAGTTAGGATATGGGGAGAGCAAAGGGGATTCACATCACCGTGTGTTCCTGGTCTTTCCTTTGAGCTTGGGACTTGCTGTAGTGGAATACACGGTAAAGTAAAGTGGTCGTTGTCACTTTAGGTCATCTCCTGAGAACACAGATTTCTTGGCCACACTTGGACTGCTCTACATGCAGGTGAGCATTCTTAAATATATCATACTGTCATCCATATTCATCGTACTTATATCTTATCATGTCTCCTACCTCATTTATAACTTTATTACCTCTACTGCCACCTTCACCTGTACTTCACCTGCACTTTACATATATCTATATCACATCTGCACTAATCACCTTTATTGCTGCTCATGTTCTTACTGCTCATACCACTTATATCTTATGTCATACTGTATATACCCTATTTATCTATATTTATATTACCATTTGCACATACTCTGCACTCTTCTACTTTGCACTTCTGGTTAGATGCTAACTGCATTTCGTTGCCTCAGTACCTGTACTCTGTGCAATGACAATAAAGTTTAATCTAATCTAATCTAATCTAATCTAAAGAGGCATTACAAGGGCTATCAACCAACACCACAACAACTGACACTGATGAAAGCTTAGTAGTGCGCTGATGTTTCTTTGGTGATGTGTTTGTGATGTTACAGGAGCTATAAAAGCTCTTCTTCTTATATGGTTATGGGTTATTTGAACCAGAGCACAAAACCACAGCCTGAATGAATGAATGAATAGCCTGGGTGTATTGTATCACCTGCAGATGTTACCTAGCCACCGACACACACATTCCCTAGAGAACACACCCTAACAGCAGTGAATTCATCCTTACATTTGTATTTCATTCGTGTCTTTTTTCTTTATATTGAAGAAAGGGAAATATCAAAAAGCTTTTGAATACCTCGGAAATGCCCTGACTTATGATCCCAACCATTACAAGGTAGGTGTGAAACATTTTTTTCTGTCTTATTTGTTTTTCCCAAGTGTTGTGTAAAACTCAGACAGCTAATGTTTGTGGGCGACAGTGGTACAGTGGTAGCAAAGTCGTTTAGTAATCAGAAGGTTGCTAGTTTGATTCCCTTGAGCAAGACACTGAACCCCTAATTGCTCCTGATGTGCAGTGGGCCATCAGTGTAAAATATAAAATGTGTATACATTGTAAGTCGCACATATGTAAGTCGCTTTGGATAAAAGCGTCTGCTAAATGACTAAATGACTAAATGTAAATGTTTGTGTGTTAATGCTTCTTCACCAGGCCATCCTCGCAGCGGGCAGCATGATGCAGACACACGGGGACTTCGACGTCGCCATGAATAAGTACCGCATCGCCGCCTACTCCGTGCCCGAGAGCCCCCCGCTGTGGAACAACATTGGCATGTGCTTCTTTGGGAAGAAGAAATATGTAGCTGTAAGTGGCGGGGGAGACAGTGGTACAGGAGGTAGAGAAGTCGTTTAGTAAGCAGAAGGTTGCTAGTTCGATTCCCTGTCGAAGCGTCCTTGAGCAAGACACTGAACCCCTAATTGCTCCTGATGTGCAGTGTGCCATCAGTGTAAATGTAAAATGTAAAATGTGTATACATTGTAAGTCGCACATATGTAAGTCGCTTTGGATAAAAGCGTCTGCTAAATGACTAAATGTAAATGTAGCTGTAAGTGGTTGCAACATGAATCCACCTCTATCTTGAATATCCAATTCTTCCCTTTTTCTTGTAATTGATTGTATGTCCTATGATGATGAAGAGTATGATGATGTTCTCTGACCTTCATTACCGCCCTTTTCCCCTCTGTTTAAGGCCATCAGTTGTCTCAAGAGGGCCAACTATCTGTCTCCGTTCGACTGGAAGATCTTGTACAACTTAGGGCTGCTGCACCTGACTATGCAGCAGCACGCCTCTGCGTTTCACTTCCTCAGCGCGGCCATCAACCTCCACCCCAAGATGGGGGAACTCTACATGCTGCTGGCAGGTTAGTGTGTGTGTGTGTGTGTGTGTGTGTGTGTGTGTGTGTGTGTGTGTGTGTGTGTGTGTGTGAGAGTGTGTGTGTGTGTGTGTGTGTGAGAGTGTGTGTGTGTGTTTGAGTGTGTGAGTGTGTGTGTGTGTGTATCTCTGTGTTTGTGCATCAACCTCCACCCTAAGATGGGGGAACTCTACATGCTGCTGGCAGGTTAGGAGTCTCTCAGAACCTACAGCACCTACTCAACAGCGGTGTGTGTGTGTGAGTGTGTGAGTGTGTGTGTGTGTTTGTGTGTGTGTGAGTGTGTGAGTGTGTGTGTGAGTGTGTGAGTGTGTGTGTGTGTGTGTGTGTGTGTGTCTGATATACTTTTGTCATCCATGAAGGAAATGATGTGCGGTGTTAAACGTCACAGCTGGCCCAGACAGCACAGACATGGGCCTCTAGTGATTGAGTAAATGACTTTCAATTAGAGAAGCGCTCAACTAAAAGCACTGCTTATTCTCTCATACATTACCTTGCTTTAGGCAAAATACCTTATATATATATATAATAATTATTATTATTATATAATTATATAATTATTATTATTACATATCATAATGAGAGCAATTGGTGTAATAGTTTTGTGTTTTCTTCAAGCTGCAATGCATCCTCTTTTGCTCAGAAGGCTAGAGAAGTGTGTGTCCACACAGTACACCGCAGGAGGGGTGGTGAATTAGTCTCCCATTAGTGTGTGTCCACACAGTACACCGCAGGAGGGGTGGTGAATTAGTCTCCCATTAGTGTGTGTCCACACAGTACACCGCAGGAGGGGTGGTGAATTAGTCTCCCATTAGTGTGTGTCCACACAGCACACCGCAGGAGGGGTGGGGAATTAGTCTCCCATTAGTCTGCATTATGGCTCTAATAAGATAGTTAGTTAGAAAACACTATAGATGGCTAACCATATATACAAAGATAGTTAGTTAGAAAACACTAGAGATGGCTAACCATATATACAAAGATAGTTAGTTAGAAAACACTAGAGATGGCTAACCGTATATACAAAGAGCAGAAAAGAATTTTAAATGGATGCAGTGCAGGGAACTGAACTATGTTTCAAACTAAACTCAACAGAGAAGGGCTACTTTCAAGAGCCCTGTGTGGTTTTGGAAAGTCTGTTTTATCTTCTTAACCGGTCTCCCATACACAGCCACAGTTATTCTTTGGGTTTGACTCTGTCATAGTTGCATTGACCAACCTGGATGACGTGGAGAACGCACGCCGGTCCTACGAGCAGGCGGCCCTTTTGGATGGGTATGTTTGAACCAGATGATGAATAATGAGGATTTTTAGGCGTAGCATGGTATTGAAACGATGCTTTATTTTCCCTCACAGGTCCAACCCTTTAGTAAACTTGAACTTTGCAGTTCTCTTGTACAATCAAGGAGAGAAGAAGGAGGCTCTTCAGCAGTATCAGGAGATGGAGGAGAAGGTCAATTCGCTTATGGAAAACAAGAGCAGCATAGAATTTGATACAGAGGTAAAAAATGATACAGACTGATAACCATTCCTGTTTAAACCAAGGATCAACAGCTGTTTTACTTGTTTACTGTAAAGGGTGCATTTTAAGTATGAGTGTTTACACTAGGGAGTTTTTTATTTGCAGTGCCATTGTTGTCAAGTTTCAATATTTCGTTGTTCTCATGATAACAGGGTTGAATTGTACAATGAAATTCTTACATCTGTGAAACTCATTGATGTCATTGGGCTGTGATAGTGTCAAGCCAACATCATATTCTCAGAATACTCTGAGATTCTTTTGAAGGAAGAGTGCGTTGTTATTATTATTATTATTATTATTATTATTATTATTATTACATTATTTCACTCTCCCTGAGCACAATAGCACATTTCTTAATTTAGTCCCACAGATACAGATAGCAGGAAATCTGTATTAATCTAATTATTGACAAGTATACTATGAATAAGCTGTTACCATGCATTCTATTTTTGAAACTACTGGACACTCTGGAAACCGGTGAATGTGTCTGTTGGGGATGCCTGCCATAATCACATTGCAGTAGTGAATGCGTGATGTGACCAGAGCATTGACTAGGACTTCCGCGGAGTGCTGTGTTAAAGCGTTAAAGCAGAGCACAGTCTTGAGATGTTTTGTAGATGGAAAAAGGCAATCCGAGAGACATTGTTGTTAATATGGCTGGTGAAGGGAAAAGTCCCGTCCAAGATAACACCATAGGCTCTTAACCTGTTTGGAGATGGGTGTGGTGGCACCAGCAATGGAGAGTGAACAGATATTAGTTTTTCAGGGTGTGGATTTAGTGATAGTCAATGAGAAGTAGCTCAGTGTTACTGTTGAATTTTAGGTAGTTGTTTGGCATCCGCATCTATGCCTCATGGAGACAAGAAGTGAGGATATTGCGAAGAAGAGGCTTAGTGGATACATAAAGCTGTGTATCATCAGCATAGCGGTGAAAATGGATACCATAGTGGCAAAACATGTGGCCCAGAGGGAGGGGGTAAATAATAAATAGGAGTGGCCCCAACACTGAACCCTGTGGAACTCCATGGTGAAGGGCTGTTTCTTCTTCTATCAATAGTGATGGCAGACGCTGCAGAGTGTCTATACAAGAGTGCTGCCCCCTGTTGGATGGATGGAACATTGTATCTAACAAGTTGCAGCAACGTTTGCACATTCTCTATGTATATAAAATACTTGTGTGAGCCTTGCATATACAACTGTATATATATATATATACTGTATACAACTGTATCCGCATTGCTTGTGTGTAGTATGAATAGGAATACGTTTTATTGAGTCTCTTATTTCAAAATAACAGCGTTGGAATTTGCAACGTAGGTAGTTAAATTGAAGAAGTACAGAAACATTAGATAAAGAACAACTAGATCAATCAAATATTGAAACCGTACCTTCACAAAACCATTTTAATATTGCCTTACCCAGTGTTACTGTTAACGACACATTCCTGTGCTTCACGGTAGTTGATCGACACGGCTCAGAAGCTAGGATCGGCCCTCCAGTCCGGAGAGAACGTCTTATGGACCAGACCCACCAGAGATGGAAAAGCCAGCCAACACCTGACCTCCAACCGGACCAGCGCCACCCAGCAGCGCCTGGGCACCAATCAAGCCTTGGGGCAGGCTATGTCCTCAGCAGCAGGATATAGCAAGAGTATCCAACTTACTACAGGTGTGTGTGTGCTGTGGTTCATGCCGTCTCAATAGCAAGAGTATCCAATTTACTACAGGTGTGTGTATGCTGTGGTTCATGCCGTCTCAATAGCAAGAGTACCCAACTTACTACAGGTGTGTATGCTGTGGTTCATGCCGTCTCAATAGCAAGAGTATCCAACTTATGAAATATGATTTTCTGATATCAGAATTATGGAAAAAAAAAAGCCAATATATTGTTACATCTTTGATGCTTAGTTACTTGAATTGTCTGTTTGTTTTTCAAAATTCCTAAATGCCATCCCGTGTATTAAACCGTAGGTGCATCATCCATTGCTTTGGAACCCGATGTAGAACCCGGC
This sequence comes from Clupea harengus, assembly GCF_900700415.2. Taxonomy (NCBI): domain Eukaryota; kingdom Metazoa; phylum Chordata; class Actinopteri; order Clupeiformes; family Clupeidae; genus Clupea; species Clupea harengus. The sequence continues at coordinate 480,409 of NC_045154.1, forward strand.
ATGAACAGCTCACCATCAGAGTCCCCTGGGGCGGACGACACCTCTGACACCGATGAACCTAAAACTACATAGAAGTCATCCCAGTGAAAAGCAGTGGTTGTATAGAGTTTTGCAGAGAGAGAAACCTTTGTACAAAATGGTATAACTTATGGGGGTTGTAAACTAGGGGTACTCTTTGCTTATTGTAGGCATCTATGCTATTCAGATGTATTGGATACACATGTTGTATGTCAGACACATTTATAAGGGCAGGACTTTAAAACAGCTTTTAGTTATATTTTGGCTTTGTGTTAGTTGGTTATCCTTAATATTGTTTTAATTCTTTCCTAAAAAATGCCCTTGTAAAATCAATATTACAGTACAGAGTAAATCATTTACTCTCTTAACTTTGGTCTACCGGCCTCCTTGAGATTTTGTATTTCTTTGGATAGTTGGTACATTATGGTACATTATGCTTACACTTGTGGTGCTTTTGTTCATTCACTTTCTAAAGTGTATAGAAAGCTTTTAAGTCATGTAGTTGAACTGGACCTTGATTTTAACTGCAATAGACCCGCACTGCTGATGACATGCACGGTACTACATGTCACCATTTTGTTACAGTTGCACAATTGTAAAATAAACAATAAAATATGAATTGTAAGTCATGGTTGGTAATTGTATCCATTTGTACTCCATTTGAACAAATTGAAATGAGAAAAGGGATGCCAATCTTCAGGGATGTAAGACCACACCACACCCTTTAGGTAGGTAATGGCAGGACGGGGAGACAGTGGGGTGGGGGTTCACCTGAGGGGAGCCTTGACATGAAGCTCAGCCGCCAGTCTCCATGATCGTTATCCTGAAATAAGGAATGTTACACGTCTTGCTCTACACCAAACTTGTTCATGAACTGGCAGTTTTCAAGCCGGGAACCTCCACCAATTTGTGTAGACCACATACTTTCAGTGGCCAACTGTAATGCAACACGTAATTGGCTTTGAGTGGAAATGGTGCCAGAATTGAGCACCCATGGGGCCATATTTTATATAAGATGTCAGAGGTAAATTTGGTACTTCCTGGGCTGAAGTAACTAGTTTAGCATCGGCTATTGAAATGGATGTGGGTGGTACTTCCTCGCTCTCCAGGTCAATAGCTATACTATCTCCATGGTAGGCTCACTCTGTACTTTGGAGAATGTGTGTAGCATTTAACCTGTCAGCATCCTCATACAGTATTTTTTTTTTTTTTTTTATGTTTTACAATTAACTCGATTTTCAGATACAACATGTAGCCTACAGCATTCTAGTCAGCAGCTGATCGACCGTTTGAACAGACTTTTATTTTGTCTGTTTTCAGTGCCATATCCGTCTGTGCCATATTCGACTTCACGTTACTGTAAGCCAGTGTTATGTGCCTGATATATCATATATGAGATGCGACTTGACACTCGCCAGTAATATGTTGAATGGGTGACGAATCTGATGAATCGAGGCAGACCCTAACGACTGCTGTTAAGTGAGCTCAACGCACACGTACAGGAACCCGTTGCCATTAGTTTGAACGCCAGTTGGGACATAACACCTCCTGTTGTGCAGACCAAAACACGCCACTCGATAAAACCTATTTTTTCCCCCTCTCATCGACAGCGAATTCGAAAGTCAAAGGCTAATCATGCAGCGTCTTGGGACAGTCCAGCAAAAGTTACCTTGTGTTTTTATGACAGAAGTGCAAGACGTGCCATCTGGAAAACACGAGGCTCAGGTTGGTAAGATTGCCTATTTAACGTGAATGAAATGCAATTGTCATATTCGTGAGTTTGGCTTGTTTTGGATGGGAATGATAAGAACAATATTTGCAACAGTTAAGACCTAGACACCTGGGATTTCGCTAGAATTAGATTTTTTCAGTCAACTGTCCTGGATGCATTACTACTGCTAACACTGTCCTGCATGCACTTACCGGTGACGTTTTACAATAAATGCATCTGGGGGGTTACGGTCTAAAATTGGACTGTATAATAAACAGTGACGTTTCGCCCAAACAATGAAATGAACACAGAGGCTCTCACACGGGTTTTTTCCAGGTTGCGTTTCTTTCTTTCTTTTTTTTCAGTCTTCTTCTACTGACTTGATATCGTGTGTAGGCTACACATATTCACCACAGTCTGAAGCCTGTCAGGCACGTTTGAAGTAGTGGCAGGTTTTTAATTAAATAATTGTGACATTAACAATGCAATATTAACAAAATATACTGTTACACACGAACACTACATTTGATTTTATGTTTCATTCAACTGATTAAGAAGTCGTCCAAAGCTAAATCTAGCTCATTGAAAAAAACTTGAATTGGTAAATCATTACAATCGTTTGGGGGTTGAAATATTTCTGATTGCAACTGTAGGTTGTTGTGTCCGGGTGGGGGGCACGCATTAAAGAAGTAAGAGGCGTTGGAGATGCTATTAATGTATCTGGTATTTATTAACTAGTAAGTACAGGTAGCCCTGGCTCATCAGGAGCGCAGAGTGGAGTGAAGGCAGAGTCAGAGTACAAGACAGTGAAAGAGGGGAGCGCGGTCCATTTATAGGTCCCCCATGACCTGAAGGATCATGGGAGCTGTAGTGGCAATATGAATACACAACATACATTTACATTTACATTACATTTAGTAATTTATACACAACATAGGTGATAAAAGAAATGATCAGTTTCATGTAGGTCAAGTTTGATTACTTAAGTGCTATACGTTTGGAGTGACACTGTTTCTTTGAAAGTGTAAACTAGATCATGCATATGAATGAGATGGGTGGAGGTCACAGGTCAGTCCCCGCTCCCTACGGTCAAATATAATGGCCTATAATGGCCCATCATCTGGAATGTCATCAGGGCCCTTGCTTGCAGTCAATATGAACTGTAAGAAAAGAAGAGGGAATAAAGGCCCTTAAACAGTCCATGCAGAAGGATGTAGTTCTAATCCGAATGGATTGTGATCTAGAAGATGCACGAACACAAATATGAAATTAACCATAATAGTTGTCAGTCCTTAGGAAGGCCTAATACCAAAGATGTTTTGCTAAAGTTATTATTTTTGCACTTTTTCAATGAATTATCTCTTGTGAAAAAAACCCGGAAACCTTGTTGTACATATCCCACTTTATGTTGCCTGGAAACGGGCTGGACGGTAAAACATAAATTGGGTGCTTGTCCGGAGGTCGCCCCCAAGCCCGGCTGGCCCTGGAGTCAGGACCAGGTGCAGTTAAATGAGTCTGTTTGGGGTGGTGGTCAGGCCACTGGAGCATTGTTCAATTTCAGATGCAGCAAGATATCGGTGATCTGGATTACCCCTTTTTCTATCTCTACCCGGCCAGCCTCAAGCAGATGGGGCCCCCCTTATGTGCTGTGGTTTCTTCCTGATTAACAGGGCGTTTTTTCTTCTCCCGGTGGCCATTGTGCTTGCTCTAAGTGGGGTTCAGGCACTGGGCTCTATAAAGCGCCTTGACAATTTGATATACATTTAATTTATTCAATTGATTTAGCTACTGTCACACCTGTCTAGCCTATCGTTTGGGTATTTAGACTGGCAAGTTAAATGACTTGTTTGTTGAGCTTGTCTGCTATTGTTTGTGGTTTAAAAGTATCAGTAACTTGGCCTGAGTGAAGGAAAGAAAGGGTGGGAAAACGCCAACATGAATTGGGATTGGGACAGGTTGGGACGCAGTGGGCAGGCCTCGTCCCCACAGACATGTGGCAGGGGGCCCCTGTGTCCAGCTCCTGTAAGGACACGACACGCTCCTCTGGCAGGTCCAAGGTGCCATCCCTCAGTGTTTGGGCCAAAACTGGATCCGGGGCCTCTCTGTTTTTGACTGTCGTACAGGACAGGGGTTCCACTACTTATTTGTGAGGATCCGGTACCTCTGAGGAATAAAAATAACATGAAATAAATGTATAAATATTTATTTCCGTGATCGTAACAAAAGTCCATTGAATATAGATATGTCCATGACTTGCACATCACCTTCGGTTGCCCATGAGAAGATTTTGAATTTGAATATTTAATGTTATCTGTTTTGTCATTCTTTTATTTTTCCATCTAAGTTCCACATAAATCGCTTGTTTGCCTATTTTGGATGCATTTTAAATCTGATTTTAAAAAGAGAGATGTCAATCACTCAGGTCATGTAGTGACACTTGGAAGTGTGTGGAGTTTTGTGCACATCACGTGATCTGATGTTACTGCGATTTGAACCTCAGCTATTGGTAAAATGTCAAAAAGACAATCAAATGTGTTGAATTTCTTCAAATCAGCAGGACAAAGGCCCCGCAACCCACTGACCAACCTAACTGACAGGAGTCCAACCTGCTCTGCTATTAACTGTGGAATTCGCCACACCCTTTCAGACAGATCAAGTAGATCAACTATTCGATGATCCCTGATTCCACAAAACTATGCATTACTGGACTTGAAAACTGCCGCTTGATCTTAAAAAGTGTTTTACAAAAAATAGGTTATTGACACCAAAGTGCTCATTGCCCACCCTTGAAACTTGAAACAATCCCCATGCTTTTAAAACAGATGCATAGAACTGAGAACAGGGAGGCCATTCCTTTCCATTCCAAGAACAAATGCTCATCAAGCCCCTCCCAAGAATTGAAAGATCAAATGGAATCCATGATACATTCTCTGAACAGTGTAACAGTCTTTGCGACGTCCGAAGCCTCGAAGCGTGGCCTTTGACTCCACAGTCACCCGCCCTCAGTCACTGGCACAACACACCAGGGGGAAGCCATTGATGACCATTCCAGAAAACATTCACAAAATCCTTTTGGACCCGGCCAATGAGATCCTTTGGAGGGTTCAAAACTGTAACCCTGTGCCACAACATGAGAGCTGCCAAGTTATTAACCACTAAACATCTCCCTCTGTACGAGAGCTGTGGTAGAATCCACTTCCATCACTGAAGTCGTCCACCTACTTTATCAGCCAGTCCCTCCCAGGTCCTCTGCATGTAATGTTCAGACCCCAAAAACACCCCAAGGACCTTAAACCCCTCACCTGCCCACTCACACTGCTGAGGAAGCTGAGATGGGCCTGTGCCACTCAAAATCCCCCAACAGCAAGGAGGTACATTTGTCCCAATTAATGCTTGCTGAAGTTGCCTTCTGAAATCTGCTTAAGCAGGATGTTAAATAAACAATGTTCTCACTGTTTCTCACAAACACTGTCACACCATCAGCATATGCAGTCAGTTTTACAGAGGGCGCATCTGGGACTTCAGGAACGGTTACACCAGACAAACGTTTCCTTAATAAAACCAGAAGTGGCTCAATTGTTATAGTATACAGCAGTCCAGAGAGGGGGCACCCTTGCCGTATACCCCTAGTGACAGGAAACGGTCTGGTTAAGGAACCATTGATCCTAAGCATACTAACCCTAACACTATACAGCAGCCTGATAAAGGATCCAAAACGTGGCCTGAAACCAAAGGCCTCCAGGGTAAGATACGAGTGATCCACCCTATCAAATGCTTTCTCCTGATCCAAGGAGAAAAACCCCAAATCCAGTCAGTAGCTTTTTGCCACTGTAATGATGTCCCTCACCAAAAAATAAATGATCAAAGACACTCCGTTTAGGTATACAATAGGACTGGTCTTCATGGATCAAAGTAGACATACAGTCCTTAAGTCTGTTGGCCAAGGCTTTCGAAAGTGTTTTAAAATCGGCACAGGGTAACGACACTGGACGCCGGTTCTTTAGGTGGCCAAGGTCCTTCCGGCAGCTCAGTAGAAGAGTAACTCGATTGATGCATTCCAAAAAAAAACATCATACAGGTCCGGACCTATTCATTCCCAACAACCCTGGTAAAACCTAATTTCACTTTGTTAATATGACCTATTGATAAGGGACATTTCATTTTAAATGTGAAAAAAGTGAAGTGGTCTGAATGCTTTCTCAATCCACTGTAAACATGAGAAAGATAGCGGATCTGTCTTTCTTTTCTGCCTGTGTTAAGTTGTGACCTATCTTGTTTGTTTCTGCCTGTTAAGTTAGGACCTATCTTGCTTGTTTCTGCCTGTGTTAAGTTAGGACCCATCTTGCTTTCTGATATCTTTTCTGCCTGTGTTAAGTTATGACCCATCTTGCTTGTTTCTGCCTGTGTTAAGTTAGGACCCATCTTGCTTTCTGATATCTTTTCTGCCTGTGTTAAGTTATGACCCATCTTGTTTGTTTCTGCCTGTTAAGTTAGGACCCATCTTGCTTTCTGATATCTTTTCTGCCTGTGTTAAGTTATGACCCATCTTGCTTTCTGATATCTTTTCTGCCTGTGTTAAGTTATGACCCATCTTGCTTTCTGATATCTTTTCTGCCTGTGTTAAGTTATGACCCATCTTGTTTGTTTCTGCCTGTTAAGTTAGGACCTATCTGGCTTTCTGATTTCTTTTCTGCCTGTGTTAAGTTAGGACCTATCTTGTTTGTTTCTGCCTGTTAAGTTCTGACCTATCTGGCTTTCTGATATATTTTCTGCCTGTGTTAAGTTAGGACCTATCTTGTTTGTTTCTGCCTGTTAAGTTCTGACCTATCTTGCTTTCTGATATATTTTCTGCCTGTGTTAAGTTAGGACCTATCTTGTTTGTTTCTGCCTGTTAAGTTCTGACCTATCTTGCTTTCTGATATCTTTTCTGCCTGTGTGTTAGGTTAGGACCTATCTTGTTTGTTTCTGCCTGTTAAGTTCTGACCTATCTGGCTTTCTGATATCTTTTCTGCCTGTGTTAAGTTAGGACCTATCTTGCTTTCTGATATCTTTTCTGCCTGTGTTAAGTTAGGACCTATCTTGCTTTCTGCTTTCTGCCTTCATTTGTTTTTGTTTTATTTTTATTTTTTTTTCAGCCCTTTCGTGTCGTGGCAACAGAGCATCTTAACCCCTCTGCCCTGGACTCCCATATTCACTCTGCCCTCGCTACAGAGAAATTGGATGGCACCTGTTGTTATGTTTCAGCATACAAAGGTAAGTGCGGTCGGACCTGTTTAGATCCTTGTCTGCCTTACTCTTTCTGGTAGATTGTCTTTGCACAACTAAGCCACTATTCCCACAAACAGTGCATAACATAACCCGATGTTAAGCATTGGGACCTTCAGTAAAGTACACAAAACGTAAGACAAAGATAATATTTTGTTTTGCAACATTGTCACACTGACAATAAGGAGTGCACACCTGTTCTAGTGCTTTGTTTCTAGCAAGCAAATACAAGCTGATTGAAAGGTACAGTACAGTTTTGTAAAAATATATAAAGGAAAATGTAAACATGCAGCGATTTTACAGTAAACAAAAAACACAACATAGGGTAAATAATATTTTTTGGGGAAATTTGTGTCTGGTCGATTATTTCTCTGTTCTTACAATGCTAATTGGCGTTGTATTTTGTTTTATTGTTTTATTATATCGTTGGAAAGCCTGTTTATTTACCTCTACACTGATGTCCAACTTGTAGGATCATGCATTTGTTGGATGAGCAGAACAGCTGATTATGTGGGTAGTGCCCAAGTAAAAGTTGTGCCTATGGTTAGACAGATTTGGTCTAGGAGGTCCTAATTATTTTTTTGCCAATTTATCTTGATTAGTACGCCGACTAAAAGGAGTTTCTTTCAAAGAGAGAATCAAGTTGTTGCACTGAACACTAACCATCTTGACAGAATGTGACGCCGGTGCTTTTCGCAGTTACGTGTGACAAAAGCACATTAGTGCTAGCCCTCCCGGAACCCACAGAGATTGCATTGAAAGCCCTGTTATGTGAAATAGTGAATAGTCTATGAGAGACGTCTAGGGGCGATTTTCAACCTGACTGAAATCGCCCCAAAAGGGGCGGGACCATTTGAAGCACGACTTTAGCCTGATTGGACAATGACATTCAGAGGCAGATCAAACGGTCTAGAACACTCATAACCACTGTAGCAGTGGTAGAATCGGACAGAAAAAAAATTAAAGTAAATTCTGACACAAATGACAATCCATAAACATCCAAATGCATCCCTGTACAAGTAAGCATACATCAAATAAGCTAGCCTAAGGGCCCACTGTAGCCCACACAGCAAACAGAGTAAAAAAGTACTTAACACTGAACATCATTAGTGATTGCATTGCTGCAGCTACACACCAGTTGCCACTAATGTACACACCGCAAAAAAGTGCCTGTTGCCAAATTACAGATCACAGTAGAGCACATTTCCCCAAATACAACATGCTAACGTGGCTAACCCCAACCCTCTATTCTTTTACTGTCGTTTTACCATCACATTATTTGAAAGTGTTAGTTCATCTTCATCTTGCAGACCCCTAAACAACAAACTATAACATACGCCAACAATGCTGTAGATCCTGCAGCAAGTGACCGTACCAACCAACTTTCCCGAAAATTAACATTAGCATACATCTATTCTAAGTTATGACCTCAGCTGTTAGTGTTAGCTTAGCATACATCTATTCTAAGTTATGACCTCAGCTGTTAGTGTTAGCTTAGCATACATCTATTCTAAGTTATTACCTCAGCTGTTAGTGTTAGCTTAGCATACATCTATTCTAAGTTATGACCTCAGCTGTTAGTGTTAGCTTAGCATACATCTATTCTAAGTTATGACCTCAGCTGTTAGTGTTAGCTAGTGCTAAATGGGCAAAGAAGCAAATACCAGAGTTATTTAACAAATTCTTACAGTTCTGCGACAGACAGTTGATACTGATCGCTGTTTTAAGCATAATGTCGACAAAAGTCCAGTATTAGACTGGCTCAGGTTAGCAAAACAGTCAGATTAAATGTGGTTGGCGCACGAATGCATGTGTGCATGTGCATTAATATGCATTGATGTCCAATTTGTGTTGTGTTTTGTAAGACTTGTCAATAATTAGCTGATCAGCTGCTAATGAGTGTAATTTAGTGTTAACTTTTTAACTTGAGTGATTAAGTTAGCTGAAACATTTTAGTGGACACAGACCTAGCTAAATTGAGAGACTAAAATATAATATGTAATCATCAACATAAAATATCATGTTGCACTTTAAAACGTCAGTATATTCAAGCAAACTATGCTTTGTGTCTTCAAAGCGTCTTGCTGAAAGAGACCATCGAACTATAGCCAAACTATACAACAAAACAGTCAATACCCTGGGCTCTCGGCTTCTTGTGTGTACATGCTGAGCGCTTCCAGAAATCTGATGCACTCTCTTAGAGGTTCAAAATCAGTCTACCTTCCACGAATTCCATGATTTGTCTTTAGGTTAGTATAGGTATATTAGGTTAGTATAGGTTACTATATGTGTATTATATGTTTAGCCGATTGTATTGTATATTTATTTTGTAGATTTATTATATTTATTTATTATATGTGTAATCTATGTTCTATAGTACTTATATGTTATGTTATGTTATTTATGTTATGCTATGGTAGTTTGTTGTACGGTGTCTTGTCCTAAGAATTTCAGTGCCCAGTCTGACTCTGTTTTTCTGTGCATCTGACAAATAAATACTTGAACTTGAACGAAGGTCAAAACTTAAACCATGTACACACCTTCCCCATTTAGGCCTTTATAAAACTGTTATCTCAAGGCTTCATGCTCCTGAAAAGCTCCCAAAAAAGCCCATATCAACACCAAACTAGCTTTTCAGCTGTTCCAAAACCAGCTATCTCATTTACCACACTCTCTATTTTAGCTCTGAAGTTCATTGCAGTTGAGTGATTCAAGCAAAGGACTCAATGGAAGGCCGGTCTGATGGGTAGAGTGTCGGTTTATTCTCACTTGCCTTCAAACATGGAGGGGTCAAATATACCACCGATTGAACTCATTTTGCCCCACGGTCACCATTTCACGTGCTTAGTCAAGCAACCCAGAGCAGTTCACTCACCTGTTTTTACACACTGCTAGTTCATCAACATATCTAATATATCTTTATAAACTGAGATCAATTACTTTTGATGTGAGATTGATTATACCCAGAGCAGTTCACTCACACGTTTTTACACACTGCTAGTTCATCAACATATCTAATCTATCTTTTTAAACTGAGATAAATTACTTTTGATGTGAGATTGATTAAAGCCCAAAAAAAAAGAACTTTGAGACGCAACAAATATGCTCCATCCACATGGTTACTTCTTGCTACCTAGATACAGGTTGAGGGTCGTCTTACCCCACGGGCTCATCTTACCCCACTCTCCCCTACGTTTCTTATTTTTGAAGGCCAGCCTCACCTCTGGGCGCGCCTGGATCGGAAACCAAACAAGCAGGCATACAAGAGGTTCCGGAGGTTTCAGTCTTCTCAGAAGAGCTGTACAGGTACAATATTGACACTGTAAATGTAAATAAATACACAATGAACTCTTCTCTCATCGGGCATCAGCTGATCTCAGTGGTTTTTATTCTATCATAAAATGCTTGATGAGTGTTTTTTTAGGCTTCACATGGAACCCACAGGAGGATCTGAAAGCCGTGCCTGATGATTGGGTCGCAGCACAGAGGGTTCAGCACCTGGACGGCCATCCCATACCTGATGAGCATGGTCACATCCCAGGTGGGTCACGCTCATGCAGTGGCATACACATCTGTCCAAAATTACTCTGTTTTTAATACATATTATTCGATCTCATTATAATCTTATTAATTATTTTAAATTCATTTATTATCTTTTTTGGTATATTATATTATCTTATTTTTTTCTGTCCATACTATGTTAAGCACCTTGAGATTTCTTTGTATTTTAAAGTGTGCTATACAAATAAAATCCATTATTATATTATTATTAATCTGATGCCTAATAAACTAAAAGTAAGGGTTATTAGTGAGGTTAATTATGTTGGTACATGAAAGTAAGGGTTATTAGTGAGGTTAATTATGTTGGTACATGAAAGTAAGGGTTATTAGTGAGGTTAATTATGTTGGTACATGAAAGTAAGGGTTATTAGTGAGGTTAATTATGTTGGTACATGAAAGTAAGGGTTATTAGTGAGGTTAATTATGTTGGTACATAAAAGTAAGGGTTATTAGTGAGGTTAATTATGTTGGTACATGAAAGTAAGGGTTATTAGTGAGGTTAATTATGTTGGTACATGAAAGTAAGGGTTATTAGTGAGGTTAATTATGTTGGTACATGAAAGTAAGGGTTATTATTGAGGTTAATTATGTTGGTACATGAAAGTAAGGGTTATTAGTGAGGTTAATTATGTTGGTACATGAAAGTAAGGGTTATTAGTGAGGTTAATTATGTTGGTACATGAAAGTAAGGGTTATTACCGTAATTTCCGGACTATAAGCCGCTACTTTTTTCCCACACTTTGAACCTCGCGGCTTAAACAATGACGCAGGGAATTTATGGATTATGATACCTGTGACTGTATACGGTAGCTTTGTGGAGCTAGGATGCTAGCATGGATGCTTAGCTCCACGCGATTTCTCAGTATCTCTCAATAACTTAACTAATGTCAAAATAACCACAGTCTACCGGCGTAGACAGAACACAACTCAAAACACGTTAGAAAATAAAATAAAAGTTTACAACAATACAAATCCAGTCTTATCAAGTTATTTAGCTCACTGGTTTCAAACTAGCGTCTTTCTTCTATCTCACGTTCTACCTCAACAGGAAGAACTACCTTATTTCTGATTGACTCTTGCAACTGTGCTCTCTTAAAGCAACAGTGCACTTATCGTAACTGGCAAAACTAATAATATGCATCACTATTGTATTACTTTTGATAATCATTTTAGCCTGTCTAAAGTTCATTTGTTTCAATGTACCGGTAGGCACCTGCGGCTTATAGACATGTGCGGCTTATTTATGTTCAGTGGGTGCGGCTTATATTCAGGTGCGCTCAATAGTCCGGAAATTACGGTAGTGAGGTTAATTATGTTGGTAACTAAAAATAAGGGTTATTAGTAAGGTTAATTATGTTGGTAGCTAAAATGCACAGACAGGTAATGGTTTAGTATGTGTTTGTATTTGTATAATTCTGCAGGTTGTTTACCAATATCACTATGCCTCATCTTTGTCTGTACTGTGCATGCTTGTTTCTCAATCTCTGTGTTCGTGTTATAAAGTAAGGATGTCTGTACTGTGCATACTTGTTTCTCCATCTCTGTGTACATGTTATAAAGTAAGGATGTCTCAACTGTAGCTGCTCCCTCACAATAACTCTACTCATTTTAGTCACATTCACAGGCTCTGACCAGAACATCTACAACTTGCACCTTTTATCAGACTAGCTGACTAACTAGTCAGGAATACATTTACATTTAGTCATTTAGCAGACGCTTTTATCCAAAGCGACTTACATATGTGCGACTTACAATGTATACACATTTTACATTTACACTGATGGCACACTGCACATCAGGAGCAATTAGGGGTTCAGTGTCTTGCTCAAGGACGCTTCGACAGGGAATTGAACTAGGAACCTTCTGATTACTAGACGACTTCTTTACCTCCTGTACCACTGTCGCCCCGGAATAACGTACTGTGTTGCTGATCATGTTTTAACATCAAGGCTGGGTTCCTGTGGAGAAGACCAATAAGCAGTACTGCTGGCACTCCTCCGTGGTCGATCATGAGACGGGACTAGCCCTTCTTCTCCGGCCCCTCAGACACGATGATGAAGATGAAGATGAAGATATGCTGGAGATCACATGTGTCCCACTGTCACAACTGCAAGAACAAACTCTGGAGCTCATCGGAACCAATATCAACGGAAATCCTTACGGTAGGGTTGAATTTCCACACATTTCAATTGAAATACCCGGCTATATCTAATATCAAGTATGTAATGCTTTTCGCTAGAACCAAAAACATATGCTCTTGTGGGCGGGGCCTATTTGTGTATTGGGTTTTCTATGGGCAAGGTGGGCTAAGGAAAATCTCACATAGGGCTATTGTGAGTGTCTGTCTGTGTGGACCACTGTGAGCTTCTTTCATTTACTGTATTCTCTTATATGTGCAGTTTGGTGTTGTCGGTTGTTATGTGTGTGTGTGTGTGTGTGTGTGTGTGTGTGTGTGTGTGTGTGTGTGCATCGTATGCTTGCAGTTTGGTGTTGTCGGTTGTTTTCTCCTGTTGGATATGTATGCAGGTATGTCAGTACACACTTTTATTCTTTCTTGTATGTTATGACTTGAAGGAATGGGCAGTAAGAAACACCCAGTCCATTGCCTCGTGGCCCATGGGACCCTCCCGATCCGAGACGCCCCGCCAGTGAGTCACCTGCATCTGCTCACCTGGTTGAGGGAGAGTGACCACGGTAAAGTGGAAGGGATTGTTTGGCATTGCAGTGATGGGGCTCTTTTTAAGGTAATTATACTTTCTGTTCATATCTGTTTTTGACCATATTCAGTGTGAACAATTACATTCTACACAGAAAATGTGAATATTTACACAAGAGGCTGTGATTCATTGCTATTGTATAGCCGTTGTATATCTGTAGTACAAGCATCTTGCTTGAATGACATGGCTGCCAATCAGGCGGGACTTGGTATCACTACCAGTACCCCTCCTTCTTCAGTCTAAAATTGTAATTATTGTCTAAAATAACATATTTATACTATGGCATTGTTGGATTCCCGATTGTGAAACTTTCTTTATAATTTATCATTTTTATAACATAAATCACTATTTATATTCAGAAATTAATTTGTGCAAAATGAGCAACCATTATCTCTGACTGTATGTGGCTCCTTCTTGGCACCACACAGCTCCATCGCCATCATCTGAACCTCACATGGCCTAATGGCAAAACCTCTCTGAATACCAGACCTGTTGTCATCCATGTTGATTGGCACGGAGACCCCCTGGAGGATTCCTGCAGGAGCGCTTTCAGTGCTTTCTCCAACTTAAATGGACAAACTTTCCGCTGTGTTGAGGACATAACGTTTGAAAACTAAAAAATACAACTGAATAGATATTTAAGTTTTTAATCAAATATATCTTGTTTACTTCAGGTTTTGAGAAACTTAATTTAGTGAGTTTCATAATATACTTGTGATTGTACCTGCCAATTCAATTACTGTTGCAAAAAAAGCTTGATATGGACCAGATATGATCTGATATGGACCTACTTAATATAGGAACCAACCTATTAAACTTCCTTAAGAGGATGTTTCCCCATTATATTTATGGTGTTTATACAGCATGGAGATCTGCCTGAAAATGTTTAATTTAAATTAAGATCTTGGTCTGAAATGACACAGTGAATATGAAAACCTTTGGTGTATGTTCCTAAAGTTGTAGTATGCCAGTACATGTTTTTATAAGTCAACTCCTGTAGAAATCAAGGTTCTTATTTTCTAGGATTCCAAGGCCTGTAGTTTGAGAGAACAGCTGGAAGTACCTAAAGACAGATGCGTGCGCACTGCAGAGAAATAGGGGGTTTCTCAAAGTCAAGGATGCGTCCTTCCAAGTCAAGGATGCGTCCTTCCAAGTCAGTCATTCATAGACTGGGTAAGACTCCTTCCTAGTATACGGAGAAGAAAAAATGGAACAGTCTAGCGAGTGTGCAGGTGTGCGTCATTGAAAATGTCCCGCCTTCAAAATCCAAGCTACTTTAAAAGAAAAGGCTCTGGTACGTGCGCATAGGATTGTGGGTGCTTCAAGAACACAGAGGATACTGCATTCTCTGAATAAAGGACTCCTTAGGTGGGGATCGATGATGTAGCATCCCTGAAACGCAGCAGTCAAGGGTCCTTCCTCGACTTTGAGAAACACCCATAGTTTAAGATGTGCTCAAAGGCACTGAGTGAGCAGATCCAGGCCAAAGTTAATTAGTGAAAGGTTTGGTAAAAGCATGGCTGAGCAATCCTCAGTCAAGATGCCAATGTTGCTGCAGATTCTGGACAGTGGGGAAAAAAACGTATTGCTTTTTCTGTTCAAAACAATAAAATCAGTTGACACGTAATTGGAGCGGGTTGCATCTATTTCAACTGGCTGTTATATTGTTAAGCAGGCTATGTGATTTTTGAGGCTGTTAAAACAGAAAGTAGGTTATCGTTGTTTTACTCTCTTTTCCGAGAGAACACACCCATTGATTTAGCATGTGCAATGTCAAAACATGTGCACCATGTGATCCATATTCAATTAAATCATCTGAACTTGTCCAATGGAAAACATTAGGTTCTGAAACTTAAAATGTTTAGCTTATATATTTGCTGAAATGTTATTTTAGCGACCATACGGGCAGTCGCTGGGGAGTCGACAGGTCGGCTCTATTTCCTGTGGAAATAAAAGTTTTGCCTTGGAATCTGGGTTTTTAGTAGCCTCATTACTCTCTGCATATTGGCAATGTGTGGTGATACGAAGAGCTGCTCATGAATTAGATTGAAATTGTATACTTTGCATGCTTTTTAAATTTTACTTTTTTTTTTAGAATTATTCAGATTATAAGACAAAGGGGACCAAGCCGTATTGGGTGTAGTTTATGCACCTAGAACCCCAGCAAAACCGAACAGGCAAGCACAATGCCAACAGGGGCAAGGAAATACTCCCTGCAGGAGGAAACCTTGACCAGAACATTTGCTCGTGTGTGTGTGTGTTTAGATCAGGTGGAGAGACTACAGCAGCATCCCACAGTGGAGATAGTCTAGACTAGGAGGGTGTGTGTGTGTGTGTGTGTGTGTGTTTAGATCAGGTGGAGAGACTACAGCAGCATCCCACAGTGGAGATGGTCTAGACTAGGAGGGTGTGTGTGTGTGTGTGGGGGGGGTTGTGTGTGTGTGTGTGTGTGTGTGTGTGTGTGTAGATCAGGTGGAGAGACTACAGCAGCATCCCACAGTGGAGATAGTCTAGACTAGGAGGGTGTGTGTGTGTGTGGGGGGGGTTGTGTGTGTGTGTGTGTGTGTGTGTGTGTAGATCAGGTGGAGAGACTACAGCAGCATCCCACAGCGGAGATAGTCTAGACTAGGAGGGGTGTGTGTGTGTGTGTGTGTGTGTGTGTGTGTGTGTGTGTGTGTGTGTGTGTGTGTGTGTGTGTGTGTGTGTGTGTGTGTAGGTCTGGTGGAGAGACTACAGCAGCATCCCACAGCAGAAATAGTCTAGACTAGGAGGGTGTGTGTGTGTGTGTGTGTGTGTGTGTGTGTGTGTGTGTGTGTGTGTGTGTGTGTGTGTGTGTGTGTGTGTGTGTGTGGATCAGGTGGAGAGACTACAGCAGCATCCCACAGTGGAGATGGTCTAGACTAGGAGGGTGTGTGTGTGTGTGTGTATGTGTGTGTGTGTAGATCAGGTGGAGAGACTACAGCAGCATCCCACAGTGGAGATAGTCTAGACTAGGAGGGTGTGTGTGTATGTGTGTGTGTGTAGATCAGGTGGAAAGACTACAGCAGCATCCCACAGCGGAGATAGTCTAGAGTAGGAGAGTGTGTGTGTTTGTGTGTGTGTGTGTGTGTGTGTGTGTGTGTGTGTAGATCAGGTGGAGAGACTACAGCAGCATCCCACAGCGGAGATAGTGCAGACTAGGAGGGAGAGAGAGGCTGCCTTGCCAGGTGTTTGCACATTTAGTTTCCGTTTAGTTTAGACATGCACTATCTGTAGCCCAGTTTTATTGATATTGGGAATTTGATATGTATTTAGTCGTGATGATGAGTTATGTTTAGTTATGTTGGCTGGCTTGGTGCATGGGGAGTTTTATCTATACATTAAAGCATAGTAAGGGTGGCAGGACACAATAACACCAGTAATGTGTATGAGAATTGTGTTTCTGTTTAGTTTTGATGAGTTATGTTTAGTAATGTTGCGTGACATGGTGCATGTGAATATTAGTTCTACATGATAGCAAGAGTGGCAGGATACACAAGCGTGCACAACTGGCTGGCGACAGCCACAACACATGCCATATTGTTAAAGAAAGTATTAGTATATTTTATCATGAATGTTTTAGCTAAAAGGCTTGTTCAAAATGTTGTGTGTAAAGTGTGTAGGTTGATTTTGGAAAAACACTGAGTGAGCCAAGAATGTGAACTCACGTGATGTTTTTCTGACAGAAGGAGAGAGCGGGTTGTAAAATGACTCGTTGCTAAGCAGAAGTAGAATGCAGCTGAAATGCAGTAACCCTAAGTGTATCCCAGCATCCTGACTGCCATCCTGTGTAAACATTGTGTTTGAATAAAAGGACTTGTTTTCAGCATGGCACGTCAGACAGACTTAAGGTGTCTGTCTCCGTCGGGGCCCTGTTCGTAAACAGTCCAATTCACTTACATGCTGGGTAGTGTTTTTAATCTGCTAACTAACTGTTGAGGGTCTTTTCCCTGACACATATGTTGTACCCTGGATCTGTAAAGGCACTTCTCCTTCATGGTACAACATGCTTCCGTGGCCCACTCCTTACTAACTCCAACAACATGGCCAGACAGTGAAGAGCACGGCCATGGAGAGGTGAAGAGTGTTGGGACAGGTATCTGCTTTTTCATGCATTATTCATGACTATGGGATGCACTGAAGAGGAATGTCTTTAGTCTCCATTTGAAGATGGAAAAGGGTGTCTGCATCTCGGATGGAAACTGGAAGATTATTCCACAGGAGGAGGGCTCGATAGCTGAAGGCTCTGCCTCCTATTGTGCTTTTTGATATTCATGGAATTACAAGGAGATCTGCGATCTGGGAACAAAGTGATCTTGGTGGGCAATAGGGGACAACTTAATTCCTTGAGGTACTTTGAAATCAATTCTACTTTTGACAAGGAGCCAGTGCAGACAGGCAAGTAGAAGTGAGATGTGTTCATATTGTTTTAGTTGTAGTCAGTGTGCGAGCAGCAGCGTTCTGTATAAGATGGAGACTCTTTATTGAGTTGTTGCTACATCCAGACAGGAGAGCATTGCAGTAATCTAGTCACGATGTAATAAAAGCATGGATTCATTTTCTGCATCTTGGAGGGATAGGACTTTTCTAACTTGGTCAATATTGCGTAGATGAAAAAATGACGTCTTTTAGACCAGTTTTATGTGTGACAAGTGTGCTTAAATCGGTTGAAATCTCCAACATTTTTAATTCTATCCACACTTGGAAGGGGGAGTACCCAAGAAGTCTGTGCTTTAGTGTATAGGCCTCCCAAAGCAACCCAGAACTTAATTGATGAGTTCACAGAGTCCAACAATTCAACTTTCAAAAGCTGCTTTAAAAGATGGCAGTTCATTGACGACACCTACTGCACCTAACCTTTTTAGTGGGCTTAAAACTCTAGTAGTTGGAAATAGTATGAGAATGGGTGCTTATTACAATATTGAATGTCTTAAAAGCTGTCTTAATCGTAACAAATCCATTTATCAGTCCTCAGATACTCCTGTGCTTAGATCAAGGTGTTCAAAAATGGTCCTAAATGCCTCCTGTGTCCACAGTCTCATGGAAGATGCACAATAGTGTCAAATTGGATCAGGTTGATCACTTGTAAACTACAAAACTATACATTGATGCTTCCCTGGAAAAAGAATCTAAGGATACCAATACAATAATTGAATTGTAATGGGATGTGCCCCAAAACACACAACTTGTTATTTGTTTAGAACCCCTGGCATCTCTGATAGTTTCTATCCATTTGTTCTTTTCAGCAGGGTTGACTTCCACTGAACGCTGTTACTTGACATAAAAGGTTATTTGTAATAGAATACAGCTTCAGCAGCTCTGGCTCACCCCTATAGTCTTTCACGTCATGAACTGTTGGCCGTGACCATGTGATGCCACACATATCCCTCGGATGGCGATACAGTGCATGATGTTGGCTTCTCTACAGAGTGACACAAAAAGAACAGAAGAAATGCCTGACTGTCAAATCAAAGTTATGGGTGGTTACGGGAGATTGTTTTGCTAGCGTGACCTCAACTTACCCACCATGGTATTTGAATAAAGGCCAGATCCGGTTACGAGACCAATAAGAATCAAGGGTAATGTTTTAACCAAACTATTTACATTTGTGTTTGCACTTTATACCTCCCTATTCCCCTGAGTGATTTGCTTTCTCCCTATTTGGAGTGACAAGAATGACTAAAACCTTGTATGCTTCTAGCATACTTCACACCTTAAGAGAATCTCCTGAAGTGCCCCAAACAGTTACTCACTAGTGTTCAGTTACTATGGTTACTCACTAGGGTTCAGTTACTATGGTTACTCACTAGGGTTCAGTTACTATGGTTACTCACTAGGGTTCAGTTACTCACTAGTGTTCAGTTACTATGGTTACTCACTAGTGTTCAGTTACTATGGTTACTCACTAGGGTTCAGTTACTCACTAGGGTACACTAGGGTTCAGTTTTGCACATATTTCAGTAAATGTAAAAAAATGATTTGAATTAAATAAAAAATTTAAAAGTGACATATTAATGCTACTTACATATTTTTGTACGGGAAGTTTAAAAATGTTTGAAAAAATTGATGAAAAATGTTTGAAAAAAATGATGAAAAATGTTTGAAAAAATTGATGAAAAATGTGTGACTAAATATCATGTGAGAATCACTGTCCATGTACAAGATGTGGTGGTTTTACCCTGGTTGTGTTGTGTGTCCAGTCCTATCATTTGGATCCTCGTGGACTTCCTTATGTTGTACCGTGTGATGAGAGGGTTAGTCATATGCAATCACAACAATGTGACAATCAGAGAAGTATGCTAGGTAATGGGAAAATATATCCAGGTGGACAAATGCCTTGAGGCACAGCATTTAGCTTCTATTAAGTGTTTTAAATATCTTATTTTGTATTTATTAGTAAGTGTTTTAAATATCTTACTGCCACAAGCAGTTCATCATTTTAACAACTATCTGGGGTCCACAAAGTCCAAGGTTTCTCCAAAGATTCACATATGTGATTTATTTGATTTCAGTTAAATAAATCACAAGGTGCAAAAAAAAAAAAAAAAAAACAACCTCATCTGCATTTTGCAAAATATTCATGGGGCAAAATGACAAATAATTGAACCAAAGAGAGAATCTAAACATATGGCAGAAATCTCAGATTCTTTAGATAACTACCCATTGGTTTTCTTTACCTTCAACATAGAATCATTTCAAATGGCCCTTGTTTCATGGGGCTGAGTAGAACAGGCCGTAAGAACAGCATTTTAAAATGTGGTCTCACACCACCCAACCATGACCGTTCACAAGGACTCCAAAATAAGTAATTTTAAGTGTTATTCTGACCAGTGCTATACCTCCTTCACCCGACATCAACATATGCCTATGCAAACTTTCATCATTACGGTTTAGATCAGATCTGTAAAAAAACAAAACAAAACAAAACAAACGTATAAAGCAATACGTACAGTACTGGTATGAGGAGTCCATTGTAACATCAACTCAATTTTGATATCCAATGACACTTGGAAACCTTTGTGGTAAAGAGGACATATTGCACAATAGGATTATTAAGACTGTAAAATCTCTACGTGAGGATAGTCACCTCGTCCTTCCTGTCTCAACCACAGCTCCCCACCCAACCAGTAGCTAGCTCCAGCCTGTGCTTAAGATCGGCATTGATTCATTGCTCATCGAGGGGATGTACTGTGCACTGAACTAATTGGAGGCGTACAACACAACGTCTGAAAGGAGAGGAAGTGAAAGTGAACATAAATCTATCGACATATTACTGTTAAAATATCACAATATCTTGGGAGTGAGAAGAAAATGTCTCTAAGACAGGCCCCTACTGCATAGAGAACAGGACGATCGCTACCAACCTAACCGAGTGGACATCGTTTAAAAGAAGATTGTTCGTGTAACAGTACCATGAAGAAGGAAGAACTACCAGATGAAGAGTTTTTAAGATCAGGTTGTCCTCAGAACTGTGTGTGTGTGCTCATCATGTGCGTCGTCTCATCTCTGAGTAGAAGAGTCCCTCGGCGGAGATGGCGTCGCCCAGGCCCACTGTCCTCCGAGGCTGTTTACACACCAGCACAGGGGTCAGGTGGAAGGTCACGTTCGCACGCTGCCAGACGGTGACCGGCCGAGTGGGATTGAGATGAAGCTGCTCCCTGGGCTCGCCGCCGTGGGAGCTGTAGAAGTCCAGCGGGCCTTGAGCGTCACCTTACGCACATCATCGATGCTCTGGATGCCACAGGCCTGACAGCTGGCCACGCGCGCCCCTGCTGCCACCGCTGCCATCTGGTTGCCCCAGTAACCGTCCACGGTGGCTAAGATGTGATAGACAGCGTGTGGAAATGGATGCGCGTGAGGTCGGCCTCGGAGCTGGGGTCGCTGCGGCCGTGCTGCTCCAGGATCCACAGGAGGATGTCGCTGACACGACCCACGTCTGGCGAGCCGACCCAGGCCTGGAGCTCCCCGTGGGCCTCCGGCCGCCTGGGACAGGAAGAGCAGCTCCTGTTCGTTCAGCCCGATGGAGTTCACCGTGGGAAGGACCTGCTAACAGAGAGCAGACAGTATGATGACTGCATGTCATGTCTAGCACACACACTTCATGAAAGCAGAAAAATGACTCTGTTGGACGGGAGGTTAGACCTTCACATGTACCTCTTGCAGTATGCTGCCCATGTAATCCTTATCAGTCATGCTGGCCAGCTCCAGGTGAATGGGTACCTGGTTGCGTAAGTCAGAGATGGCCACCACAGCCTGGACACACAGAAGAAGAAACAGGCTAAATCAGTTACACTCTTCCTCTTGTAACCTTTGCTACTTTCAAATCAAGCTTACACTAAAAGGCTTCAAAAGAAAAAGCTTTAATCGTGGGCGCTACACACACGGGGCAAGGTCAGCAGAGCCACTAAAGAGTGTCTGTGTGTCTGTGTTTATAGCCCTGGTACTACCGCTTGCAATAGAACATTACATCCAGATGAGTTCAATGTCAATTCACCTAGATGTTGAGGAGGTATAGCTACCTAGATGTTAAGATTACATGTGTGACAACAGGTGTGGTCATGTCAATAAAGCAAGTCTATTTTAACTTAATTAAACATAGAGACAGACAGAGAGAGAGAGAGAGTGAGAGTGAGTGAGTGAGTGAGTGAGTGAGTGAGTGAGTGAGTGAGTGAGTGAGTGAGAGAGTGAGTGAGAGAGAGAGAGAAACCTTCACTCGACAGACTTGGTCATCAGTTCACCATAGGCTAATTATTGGTGTACGGATTATCTAGCATAGGTTCCTTTCTTGACATCAGTAAACTAATTTTTTTGGCATCAACATAATTCAAATATACTGTTTAATACCCCTTTTCAATGATTTACCTTGAGTTTTTCTTTTTTAAATAGCCAAAAAGGCTAGATTGTTTTATCTGGGTGGACGCTTCTTTCAACTTTGTGTCACCGTGCAGCACTTGATCCCCCCCCCTTCCCCCACTGCAAGTCAAGTTCCACTCTGTTACAGTCGGTCCATTGTTTCGCTATAAACGTCGTGGTGAAAATACTTGGGGCTAGGCTTATATTCAGGGCTATAGCCAAGAGTGATCAGAGACCTAACAGAGCCACTGGATCAGTCAAGGCATGAGTGTGATTGTACAATAGATTCTTGGGTTAAATGTAAGCGTTTCCACAGTTGCAAAGAGATCGTTTGTGTTTTAACAACGGTTCACTTATGACTCCTGATCCTTTTTACCCCTCTGTTTTTCAACTGACATACATTTTCATCATCTTTTATCAATACATTTTTGTTGCTTTCGCCCATCATAAAAAAAAGCCGGCCTGTCTGCCTACAAAGTTCAGCGTGCAAAAGTCTTGGCCACAAGATACGTTTTTTTTGCTGAATAATAGCAACGTTGCACAAAAAAAGACATTTTTGCCCGAGAGTATAGCGGCATTTCTAACCTCTTTGAGTCGTTCCTCCCAGAGTTCCTTCCCCATCCCCCTGAGACAAACATCCATCAATTACACACACACACACACACACACACACACACACACACATATATATATACGTATGTACACCCACAGAGAGTGAGTGAGAGTGAGTGAGTGAGTGAGTGAGAGAGAGAGAGAGAGAGAGAGAGAGAGAGAGAGAAAACCTTCACTCGACAGACTTGGTCATCAGTTCACCATAGGCTAATTATTGGTGTACGGATTATCTAGCTTAGGTTCCTTTCTTAAAGACATGTTTTTGTCCGAGAGTATAGCGGCCATTTCTAACCTCTTTGAGCCGTTCCTCCCAGAGTTCCTTCCCCATCCCCTCCATCATGTGTAAGCCAGAGAGAACCACCAAGTCTGGCTGGAACTCCTCCACGCTGGCCGTCAGGGTCTCCATGGCGCTCATCTTCCCGTTGGACACGTCGTGGGAAAAGATGAAGCGGTTAGCTTGGGGTGCCTGAGTCGTACCCCACTGTTCCCCTTGAGGGACAAAGAGAAAACATGCCATTGAATTTGTTAAACAGTCCAATTTCTAAAATCAATTCTAAAAAGCGGTGGATTTGGCTTCGAATGAGTCCCGTAGTACCTGCTCCGTACTCCAGAATAAGGTGGAACTCGTCCGTCTCTTGAAGGGACTGGAGGAACAACGATCTGATCATCCAGCAACTGATGCAGTTTAGGTCCAACGGGTCCACAAAGCAGAACCTGAGACAAACATCCATCAATTACACACACACACACACACACACACATGTATACGTATATATATGTACACACAGCGTACACACAACGTTTTCAGACCCTTCCAGGTTTAATCTTAGAATGGATTCAATTCATTTTTTTCCCTCATCAATCTACACACAATATTCCACAATGACGAAGCAAAATTTAATAAAACTTGTGTTTGCAAGTAAAGACAATTTGGCCTCTGCATTGGCACCAATATGTTAATAGTCTATACAGTCAAATGGAAATGTCAGCAAATGCATTTTGCTCCACATGTAATTGTATATATACTGTATATACCCATGTTTGATCCTTGATGTAAGATCACAAGAGTATACAGAAAACAAGTTCCAGCTTACCACGAGCTCAGGGTAGGAGGCGAACTTCTGTCCCATCAAGGCAGCATTCCCTCCCACATACAGCTGAACACACACACACACACACACACAAAAGATGAGTGATAAACAGAGTGCTTTAGTGACTCCTGCTAGGGCTGAACGATTAATTGCATTTGCGATTTAATCGGGATATGATAGAACGCGATTTTCTAACCGCAACGTTCGCGATTAAAAACGTGGTCTAAAAAAATAAAAAATAAAAAAAATAATAATTATTATTTTTTTTTTTTTAAGATGGTACATTTTGCACACAGTGTTTAAAGAGTGCATGCCTTGTGTTTATTCTTACAATGACTTTGTTTAAATTACTTAAATGCACAGTGGCAAAGCCACCGATTTGTTGTTCTTGATTCTGTAATGAGCAGTTAAATAAAAATGTAAAATGTGGGAAATAGTATTTTACACTAAATGTATCTAATATTGTGTTGGTCGTATTTAAATCATTCATTACGATTTGTTGGGGAAAAAAATGTGGATAAAATAAAAAAAATCGCATATTAAATCGCAATTGCAATATTTGGAGAAAAAAATCGCAATTAGATTATTTTCCCAAATCGTTCAGCCCTAACTCCTGCTAACACAAGCAATAATGCACCTAAAACTTTTTACAGAAACCTATATCTGCAAAAACACATTCTGCGGGCGGTCCTCATGAGAGCCAGTTCCATCATAGCGTTCGATGGTTTTCGTGACTGCACTTGAGGATATATTATGGTTCTCGAAATGTTCTGGATTGACTGACTTAAAGTAATGATGGACTGTCGTTTCTCTTTACTTAGTTGAGTGGCTCTTGCCATAATATGGATGGGCTTTTCACTGTGTACCAACCCTACCTCTGCACAACACAACTGATGGTCTCAAACACATTAAGAAGGCAAGAAATTCTACAAATTAACTCTTGACCAGGCACACCTGTTAAATGAAACACCTGTTAATCGAAAACTATTCCAGGTGACTGGGAAGAAAATGCTGCAGTGTTTCAGGAAGTAGAGGAGTCGGTCAGTAATCGGTAGTTCGATCCCGACTCCCCCTCACCAAGTGTCGAAGTGTCCTTGAGAAAGACTGAACCCCTGACCGCTCCCGATGCGCAGGTTGGCAACTCAGATAGTAGTCTCTGCCATCGGTGTATGAATGGGTAGATGTCTGAGGCATTAATGTCTACTGCGCTTTGAGTTCTCTCTGAGTAGAAAAGCGCTATATAAATGCAGTCCATTTACCATTTCATCTGATTGAGAGAATACCAAGCAAAGCCAAAGTTGGCTACTTTACATATACTTGATGTTTACAACATAATTCCATATGTGTTATTACATAGTTATGATGTCTTCAGTATTAATCTACAATGTAGAAAATAATAAAAAATAAAGAAACACCATTGCCATTGAATAAGAATAAGATGTGTCCAAACTTTTGACTGGTACTGTATAAAAAAACTGATTCTCACAGCGCCAGTTCCCTTGTCCAGGTAGGAGGAGCTAGAGGATAGCATATCTACACCCACCTTCTCCTGGGTTAGGGTTAGGGTTAGAGTAGGAGTGGAGGAGCTAGAGGATAGCATATCTACACCCACCTTCTCCTGGGTTAGGGTTAGAGTAGGAGTGGAGGAGCTAGAGGATAGCATATCTACACCCACCTTCTCCTGGGTTAGGGTTAGAGTAGGAGTGGAGGAGCTAGAGGATAGCATATCTACACCCACCTTCTCCTGGTGGACAAATTGCAGGGGGCCCTGTTGTTGTTTCATTTATTTATAATTCAATTCAATTTGATTTATATAGCGCCATAACAATACAATTGTCTCTAGGCACTTTACAGAGCCCAGAGCCTGAACCCCCTTAGTGCAAGCACATTGGCAACACGGGCAAGAAAAAAACTCCCTGTTAGTCAGGAAGGAACCTTAAGCAGTTTATATTTAGATGATTTTCACAGGAAACAATTGAAGAAGCTGTGGAGGCTTTCCTACCTCGGTAAGATGTGCTGTGAAGTCAGGACGACTGGTTTAGAACGCTGCTACAGACTAAATCTGTGCTACACATGTTGTTTGTGTTAGGGTGAGTCCATGCTACAGACTAAATCTGTGCTACACACATGTTGTTTGTGTTAGGGTGAGTCCATGCTACAGACTAAATCTGTGCTACACACATGTTGTTTGTGTTAGGGTGAGTCCATGCTACAGACTAAATCTGTGCTACACATGTTGTTTGTGTTAGAGTGAGTCCGTGCTATACTAGCTTAAGGTCAAGATATGGCTCCTTTAGGTTAGGTTATGTTATAGTTTCCAACTCAGGAGGAGAGTTAAATATCCATCTCTTGTATAGTCAGACTCCTGGCTTGCTTTGGCCTTGTGTGCCATCTGTGTGAGAAGGATGTTCACCTAATATGGTCTGAATTCAATTCAGAACCATTTGATATGTGTGACCTGGCTCATGAGAAGGGCAAGAGACCAACACATGGGACCCATCCATCAAGTCCATCGGAGCTTGATTTTTGCTAG
This sequence comes from Clupea harengus, assembly GCF_900700415.2. Classification (NCBI taxonomy): domain Eukaryota; kingdom Metazoa; phylum Chordata; class Actinopteri; order Clupeiformes; family Clupeidae; genus Clupea; species Clupea harengus. The sequence goes on from NC_045154.1 coordinate 506,788, forward strand.
GCAAAGAATAAAAGTTGCAAACAACTAGATACTGAAACGTGCCAATACGAGCTTTACGGGTTAGTGCCCTTTTCAAACTCCTGCTGTGTGTGAGATTAGCTAAGAGAGAGGGGAGGGGGGTACAGTCACGTCACAGGAGTCAGGAGCTGAATTGTGATCGCATTCCAGAGGTGACGAGTACAAACTTGTGGGGCGTTGACCGATTCTTCATGTGAAAGGTCTACTGACAGCTGCGGTTGAAAAGCTTGACAAAAGTGTAATAAAATGGCAGAACAGAATGCTGCTAAGTCGAGTCAATAAACTGATTATTGATTATTAACTGGTTCAAAGTAAATTTTACATTAAAAGAGATCAAGGCTAGACTGACTGCATTTGGTAAAAAAAAAAATTGATGGGAAATTGATCATGTGAGACGTGTATTTGAGAAATGGCAGGACATTAAAAAAAAAAAAGCACAGTTACAGACATGCAGTTGCTCTAATTTTGTTAAGTCATTGAAGACGTACGATGGTCTGGAGAGAATAACATTGTTGATGCAAGTAGCTTTACAGCTACAGCTCCCACGTGCTTGTCTGCTTGACGTAGTGAGCTTGGACTCAGAGGAGAGAATCCTGTGCCCAGTTGGAACGAGATCTGTAGCAGGGCCGCTTGCTATCAGCTTACAGGCGCGCGTGCGTGCGTGCGTGTGTGTGTGTGTACAGTAGGTAGAGAAGTCGTTTAGTGATCAGAAGGTTGCTAGTTCGATTCCCTGTCGAAGCGTCCTTGAGCAAGACACTGAACCCCTAATTGCTCCTGATGTGCAGTGTGCCATCAGTGTAAATGTAAAATGTGTATACATTGTAAGTCGCACATATGTAAGTCGCTTTGGATAAAAGCGTCTGCTAAATGACTAAATGTAAATGTGTGTGTGTGTGTGCATAACTTACATCCCTATGATGGTCCACAGACAATGTACAACATTCTGAATGACCATGAAACTTGCCGGCGTGTCGTAGAGAGAGAGAGAGAGAGAGAGAGAGAGAGAGGGGGCGTGGTAGAGAGAGAGAGAGAGAGAGAGAGAGGCGTGTGGTAGAGAGAGAGAGAGAGAGAGAGAGCGAGAGAGAGAGAGAGAGAGAGAGAGAGAGAGAGAGAGAGAGAGAGAGAGAGAGAGAGAGAGAGAGACATATTGGCGATGACAAAAGCCAGCATGGGAAGCGATGCAGAGATGGATCCAAAGGGCAACACTTGCTTACTGTCAAATGGGAGCAAGATATCTATTCTACATGCATTCAGAAGGCAGACGCTGTAGAAGATGATTAAATGCCACTCGTTTCATTGACAACTTTGTGCTTTATTCCCAACCCAACCTTGATACAATTGGATCTCACAGGGACAATCTGCTGAAGTCAGAGCTTCTGAATGATTTGAAATAGATAAAGCAAGCTGTGATGAGAACATCTGGGAAAGCTGAGCCTGGACCAGCTGGAAAAACTATGGTCTGCGGGTTCTGGGAAACCAGATGCCCCCCTCCCCCAAACCAACTGCTGTTCCCGACAGACAATTGAACAGCAGCCTTTACGTTACTGCATTGATTGATGAACATTTTGGAATTTTTTTTTCTTGTTGATACTGGTGATGAATTAACCGTGATTCCATCTAGCAGGTAAAAACAGACTTCCGCTCGCTATCTGGTGTTGCTCATGTTGCTTTTGGGTCCCGGAGGTGAAAAGTTAGTGTTAAGGAGACGGTTCTAGTCAGTTTAGCTATTGGTCCTACTGAGGTGATGTGTCAATTGTGGGAAGGCAATAAGATCTCCAAAATCTCAAGATTGGCTATGGCTAGCTTTCACTATTTTTGATGGAAATCGATATAAATGGAGCAGACTGCTACAAGGGCTACACATAAGCCCTGGACTACCAAGCAAGGAAACAACACTTGACACTTCCTGAAATGCCCATGATCACGTCTGAAGTCATCCGCTCCATGGATGACATCCTGATTGCATCAGAAACAGAAGAACATGACCTAAATGTGTTGGCATTGCTGGACTATCTTCAGGTAAAAAGGACATAAGGTAAGTTTGAAAAAGCCCAAATGTCACAACAAGAAGTTGTTAACCTCGGATAGAAGACATCATATCAGAATGTGTCTAAATTGCCAAGACTGAGATGAGGCGCGGCTCGTTGCTGCCTCACCTCGCGAGTCGCCTCTCTGTTTGAACATGGTCATGGTCAAATTCAGCGATTTTGATTATAAAAATGATCGGAATCATACAAAAATTAAATGTAAAGCATAGATCAGTAGATACAAATTAATATTTATTTTATTTTATCATTATTTGTTTTTTACTTTTCATGAGGCTCTGCCTCCCCTGACCACACGTCCCTATGTGTATGTAATCTGAAGCACTGACCCGTTTTCTACTGCCGGGCGCTTCATTTACATTTACATTTAGTCATTTAGCAGACGCTTTTGTCCAAAGCGACGTACAAGGGAGAGAATAGTCAATCTACGAGCAATAGAACCTGGTGTAACAATAAATACTACTTTACATAAGAAATATAAAAAAAAAAAAGAAGTGCAGAAATGTAACTGCTGTAATTGCAAGTTACGCACTAGTCGAAGTGCCAGTTAGGACAGGAAGTCAGTTGCTTCACTGCAACTGAACAAACGTACCACTCTCCTACTTCAGTTTGTTTTCAGAATGAGAGAATTTTAGAAGGAGGATGCCATTACTGTGGCTCAACTAGAGGCAGGAGTCCGGTGCAAATGGGCCTTGTCCTGACAACCTAGACTCAAAGAATAATGTAGAGGAAAAAGAATATGTGTTCCCACTGTCACAGTTTTTCAAGAACACGGAGAAGCTAGGCCATGCCTGATGCAGCTTCTGTTGATTTTCTGTTCCTATAGTTGGCCCTTTTATTTGCTTAATACCTGATGGAGATCTGTGACGTAATGTGCTTTGGTGAAGTGGACTGGAGTGGGTGGTCGGGACGGGAGGGTATTGGGGTGGGTGGTTGGACTGGACTGTGCCCGTGCAACATTCAACACAGGAATGTTTATGATTAAACTGTTACCAGAGCACAAAATTGTTTACAACAGCACAACCTTCTTCATAGATCTAGCCTCATAATTTTGTTGTCAAAGTGCACCAGATTGATGCATTGAACTTTAAAATGTGCAAAATGTTCTTATACATAAAATATATTCCCCGGGGAGCATGCCCCGGACCCTCCTAGGGGGTTTGCATCGTTGTCACCTTTTTCATCCCTGATGAGTTTGCACCCCTGTCAAGAAAACAGCTTGCACTGCTCTCAATCTGTAGCAAGTTTGCTGTTGGACCAACAACTGTTTGTTAAATGCCCCCAATCAGCCATGTCCATGAGAAAAATCACCGAGTTTCAGATAGCCATTGGGAAATTGGGAAGCTGTGCTTGTATCACCAATCGTTGTGATATAAAGAGCCAACGTGTCAAATCTATCTATTCAATCGCTGTGATATAAAGAGCCAGCGTGTCAAATCTATCTATTCAATCGCTGTGATCTAAAGAGCCAGCGTGTCAAATCTATCTACAATTCCAACTTCAAAACAACATCTTCCTCCGTTTCTTCATGGCCTCTGTCATGATTCCCATACAGAGAATACTTCTTCTAGCTAGCAGAAGGGTCCAGAAGGGTTGTGTAAGGTGGTGCCATAAAGCATTACGTAGTTCTCACGAGAGGTGTTGCGCCCTGTCCACCAAAGTTATATAGTGCAATACCCGGTGTGCTGTGGCAGTGGCACAGACGCCATTCTCTGTATAACAAGTCAGTGTACCTCCAAAATGATTCTGAAGCTGTTAGTTTAAGGTAAACTAGTTAAATCATATTACTTTTTTTTTTTAAACAGCAAGAAAAAGTCTTCCACGATATGACACCCTTACCTGAGCACTGGGGTCTTCTGCAGCAGCCTGCGCGATACCAAGGAAGATGTCCTTATCCGTGAAGAAGCGCTCTGCTGCTGCACCCCTCTCCATGAAATGAACGAAGGCTTCCATTAGATCCTCTTTGGACTGCAATACCTCATGGTCACAGCCTCTTCCAGGCTCAAGAGCCAAAGCTTCAAGTAAATCCACACCTGACACCACCACGTCCACACAAGCATTCACTCTGGAAAAAAAATAAAGTTAGATGGAAAAACATTTTTTCAGTCATAACAAAAACAAAAACAAAACAAAAACATCAAGCGCATTATTGAAACCAGAAATTTACCCAACAGCAATTCTTTTCCACTGATGTGCAGGAGCAGTGATTATAGCCTCCCACGCAGTGGCAATTGCCTGTTCAAAACTGGGTTCATTGAGGTTGGCCTCCTCTACATTCGGGCTGGTGGTGGAGCCATTGGGGAACGGTAGGGAGAAGTAGCTCAGTACATGGTTTGGCAGGTTTGAATGAGTGTGGTATAAATAACCCAGAGTTAACGCAAACACTGCTATGACTGTAGCCGTCTTCCACATGCTTCCTCTGGATTCTGTAACACAATGACAAATGCAGAACATAATATAACTTATCGCTGGCTAACTGAGCAAAAAAATGCGAATTAGTCATTGAAAAGATGTTCCACTGCATTTATTCATTAATGTACATCGGCCATTTCACCTAAACGACGAACACATACACATAAGCTGTCACGAATCCAAACGAATGAGGAAAGACACAACTTGAGTTGGTTGATATGCTTCTTCAATTGACGTCAGCATATCACTAGCCTTACTTGCTTAACTACTTGCAACCTACTTAACAACACTTGATTTAACGTTACAGGGCAAACCAATAACAACTCTATTAGTATTTGTGTTGTTACAAAAAGAGCTGGTGACCTTCGCTATTCAACATTCGCATGAAATGAACAAACGTCAGTAACCTCGCAAAGCACGGTTAGCCAAGTAAGTTAAGTTTGTTAGCACAAGGTAAAGCTGGTTACCAAGCATGGATTTTAGCTTCGTCTAACCAGCGTTGACATTGATCAGAGCGATCAGATGAAGTAGTCGTAATGTTGTTACCTGCTGCAGTTCACTGGCAGGACACGCACGATATTAATATTTGCACGGTGTTTCAAGCACGCAGTTAACGTTAGTGTAACATGACGTTATCATACCGTGTCAGTTAAAACGTGCCGCAACACTAAACAGAAACGACGAGGGGATGACCATTTCTGAAACGTCATTCGCCTTTTTTTACGCCGCCATATTGGAAAGCAAGAAGGGGTAAGATTACTTCCGGTCAACAATGGCTCCCTTCGGTGAATATGTGTCGTGTGTTCGAAATGTAAACACAGTGTACTGCACGCTACTTTCCAACTTAGTATATAATATAGTATGCAAGTATGACAATTGATCAGAACATATTTTTTTTACCTCAGGGTTTAACAGAGGGATAACCTCGTTGGTGTTTACAGATAATACTTCATAACAGGTTTGTTGAGTTTATTGGAGTAAAGAAAACTCATCAGGACAAAACTGAACAGTGATCCAACAGACAAGAAGAAGAACAAAGATTTTTTGTTTTTGCATGCAAAGATTCAAGACCACCTGAATTAGTAGTCCAAAGATTATTATTATTCAATTCAATTCAAATTTAGTCATAGCGTCAAAACAGTAAAAGAGAGGTCAGTAAAGATCAATTATGATAAACAGATAAAAAGATACATTTAGGTAAACAATTAACAGTACGTAATATGGCCTTAGTATAATTTGATACAGAAGGAGATACAGTGTGAGAGGCTGCCTAGTATAGTGAATAGGAATTTTGTTTATGTTTACTTTTGTTGAGTTATGATATTATCATGTTATAATATTATTATCATATCTTTTTCACTCTATACTTTCTTCCTTTATTTTATTTCATCAGGTTTGCACCAAATTGCTATTTGTTGTGTACATGCTATATAAGTGTGTGCGTTCACTGATCCACTGATCCACATAATCTTACAATCAATGATAATAACATCCCTCTTACATCATATATTTTCCACATCCCCCCAGGATCAAATGTTTTGCTACAGGATGTTTTTTTCCCTGAAAAGCACAAAGAAATACATTACCCTAGTAAAACAATTAATTCACGTTTATTAACCTATATGGTAGATGTTTTTACAAATATCTTAAAATCTTCTTCTGAGGATGAAATTATATGCTGCTATTATAAAAAAAAATATCTTAATGTACATGAAGAACAGAGTTTCCCCTTCAACCACAATAACAACATATTGTCAGCTAAATGGCAATGCTTCTGCTGTTTTACTTTTTTCGAGATGGGGAGCTTAAAAAGATTTCAACTTGTGCATGTTGTTTAATTTGTATGCCTTTGTGATGCCTTTTTGTGACATGTGCTATGTTGACCAATTCCTTTGTTCTCAGACATGTGCCAGGAGCCATGTAGGATTGTTTGTTGTTTGATTGACCACTCCGTTATTTAATTTAATTGTATTGTTTCTTTGTTTATGTTTTGATGCAGCACACAGAATAAATATCAAGCTTACAAAAAGGAAATAAACTACTGGTGTTACATCCAACCTGCCTTCTCCCTTGCATCATTTTCTCACTCCACTCCTTGCCGTTCGGGTCTTCTGACCGAGACTCTGTCTGCTCACCCAACATTCACTCCCCCCAAACCACATCACCCCTACAGTTCCTTCAATGCCCTTGTTTGAGCCCTAGACGTTTTTTTCAGCATTTATAACAGGCAGTACACCTTCCCATCAACGCCCCGGGGGGCTTGATGCCCTTGAGCAGCGGGCACTTAAAGGACCAATATGTCATACTGACACCAAGCATTTAAAATCGGTACTGCATTCCAAATTCAAAATATTGGAGAGCGTTGCCTCACAGATACAACCAGACCTGACAGGTATTGTCCTGGCCCAAGACACAGAGTACAGAGAGGAGGAGCCAGAGGAAGAACCACAGAGAGGAGAGTGTCTAACTCTGGCCAAATTTGACCACATCCATTGATTGTCACAGAATTGAATAAACTCTTATAAAACTGGTGTATGGTTTCTATTCGATAAGATAGAAAAATAGCTAGTGGATGCACAGTATTCGTTATATAACATATAACATATAACATATCATAATCGTGTTCAATATATCATAATCTCAATGCTTACCTGTTATAGGGGAAATTAGCATCCGTCTTAAAATCCGTCTGGGCTCTTCGCCGTCTCCATCTTTAAATGCATCTTCAATATATACCTGTGTTTTACTATGTCTCTGGTCGTAGAGCTTTTTAGAATTATGGTGAGGCTTTTTTTTGGTCAGGTAGAAGCGAAAATATTATCTTTGTTGGTCCAGTTCATTTGCTTGCTTCCATGACAGTTTGCGTGCCAATTTCCAAATTCTTATCGGGCAACCCGGGGGTCTTGAAATAGTACTGGAGAAATGGGCAGTGGGCTGGACAGTGGGCTGGACAGTGGGCAGGACAGTGAGTGGGCAGGACAGTGGGCAGGACAGTGGACAGGATCACGCAGGCCAAAACACAAACAGACGTTCCGCTCCAGAACAGACATTTTAAAAGGGGAGCGTGCCAATGTTCCCACAGCCCTATGTTCCCACAGCCCTATGTTCCCACATTTCTAAGAGCTTTTTCAAAATTAGGTCTTATGTTCCCATAGCTCTGTGTTCCCACATTTTTAATATTCATTACTAAATGAACTAACTAACCCTAGATGTTCATAGATGTCAAGAACATGCAAATTGACCGTATAATTGTGGAGGAATTGATCATTTACTTTAGGCATGCATTTGTAGGCGTTTGTCCCGAAAACTGCTGGGGCTTAACAGGAAATGTGGAACCATAGGGTTTAATTTTCTGAAAAATCTAGAAATGTGGGAACATAGGGCCTATTTTTCAAAATTGTCAGTGGAAAAAAATCCTTAGAAATGTGGGAACATTGGGCTGACCCCTTTAAAAGGAGAATATAGTGGCTGTAGCATTATTTTCAGAGAAGGCAGTATTTCAGTTTAGCATGTTTCTCTGATGGTGTACCGTGGTCATTTTCATGATTTAATACAGTAAATGTATTACATATTGGTCCTTTTCTAAGTGCTCTCCTATGCTCAATATGCCATCAGGGCTTGCTGACAACCAGGGCTCATGTGTACACACACAAACACACACACACACACACACACACACACTCACACTCACACTCACACACACACACACACACACACACACACACACACACACACACATTGATGGAGCGTCCTCACACACACACACACACACACACATACACACACATACACACTCACACACATACACACTCATGTGTACACCACACTGTGCCTCTGCGGGGACAGTGGAACGACAGCCATCTAGTGTGGAGAGAAACATGTCTCGAAATGATTTGTAAATGCATGGAACATAATCCACAAATATATGCAATCATTTACAAATGTGTTTTTCAATCGACAAATACAGAACTCCTTACTTGTGACTTCTCATTTGAATAAACCTACTATGATTTATACAAAGTAATGTCTATTTATAAATGGATACTTTGTAATTCTGTGAGTGAAGTGTTGAATCTGCATTTGTGGATCATTCAACACACAAACGTGGTGTATGTAGTAGCCTAAGCTACAAGGTTGTTAAGGAAAAGCCTAAACACACACTTCCTACTACACAGCTGAAATGGATCCTGACAAGACGACAGGCTGGATATTTATCTAAGGTTTGTAAAGCTATGCAGATAACAGTGCGTCTTGATCAGCTATCTAACAGCTTGCTAGCTGCAGTATAATTTCTTCACTGAAGACTTGCTAATATAAGCTGAAATGGAGACATTGAGATTCTGATAGGATATGAATGTAAAGCATTGAAGAATATCGCTTTAGCCTTTCTTAGTAGAGAATGCATCATGCATGGAAGACAGACTCTTTTCATTCATGCTTACTGCCGGTTAACTGGCTTCCCCTTCCTCTCTCCAGTCGCTGTTACGTCCTCTCTGTGACGCCCACCTGTGCCCCCCTTCAGGCTTCGCCCTGCCAGTGCACGGGAAGGACGAACCTGAGCCTAAATGCTTTATAATGTCTGCACCTGTATTTAGGGTGGGGCTATAAAAGGGTTTTTCTCTCTCTCTCTCATTAGGCACTTCTTTTCGGTACTTGTAGGCACTATATTGATATTCTCTCTCACACGGGCTCTTTGACTTCTTTCTCTCACTTTCTTATTCATTTACCTAACAAATTGATACATTCATTCACCCATTCATGCACGACATTGAACATTACCTTTTTCATACCCCTATTTTGTTGATTGTTGACATTGGTATAAATAAATTCGTATTATTGAATTTAAACTATCTTGTGTCTTGTCCCTCATTATGTGACGGTAACCTTTAACGAGTCTGCCGTTACGAGAAGGATCTGAGAAGTAGAAAGGCTAGGGGCAGGGACCAGACCTGGTCCAAATCCTCTCCCATCAAACAGCATGGCAGGTGAGGCTAGTACACGTGTGTGTATGGACAGACACCTACCAAACAACACACTACACTCTGACCCTGTTCTTCCCTGTGTGTCCGCACCAGTGTGTGCTACGTTTGTGGGAGTTATGATAGTGCAAGAAGACATTTTATAGAAGCCATCGAAGGGGGGCTGTGGGCCGTTTTAAGTGTGGGTACAGAGTGGAAGCGAGTCCACTTCATATCTGTTTACAGCATTTGGTGAAATCAAGACTGTTGAAACCAACCAACCAACGCCGCTGGAACCAGTTTCAAAGTGGGAGGGGCAAGAACATTGGGGTCCAGGTGCATTGGAGGTCATTTGTAGTTCCACGTTGGTGGAACGAACTACCTCCCCTCCTAACTGGCACCTGACTAGCGCTTAACTTGCACTTCAGCAGTTACATTCCTGCACTTCTTTTTCCTTTTTTCTAGGTCGTTGTTTTTCTAATTCTCATGTAAAGTAGTATTTATTGTTACACCATGCTTTTTATTGCTCTTAGCTTGACTGTTCTCTCCCTTGTACGTCGCTTTGGACAAAAGCGTCTGCTAAATGACTAAATGTAAATGTAAATGATAATTGGACCTAGAGGGGTCCGGTTGCATCGTACCGCGTCAACTATTAACTAGACAGACACCACAGAAAGCCTACAGGTAGTAGTGGTGTTACCAGGATGTTACAATGTATATGACAAAACTGTCAAACTGTCCCTGGGGTGCGTTTCAAGAATAAACAACATAAGTGCTGAATGATGCTGGTACGTTAGCTAGCTGAAATACCGGCCTACTCACGACCTATGTCTCAAAACCGTAGTAGCTAATAATAATAATAATAATGTATTTTATTTGTAATGCACTCTTCATTCAAAAGAATCTAGCTGCGTTGCAAACAGCCACTTCCGTCGTTCAAAACCGCCCATGATGCAAAGAAGGAAGTAGAGAGTAAAGATGAGTCCTACACACACACACACACACACACACACACACACACACACACACACACACACACACACACACACACACACACATTGACTAGAGCAGTGGTTCTCAAACTAGGGGTCGGGACCCCAAGTGGGGTCGCCAAACGTTTTTTGGGGGTCGCAAAATGATCTTGCTGCCCTGTGCATCAACATATTAGGCTTTGACATGCTGTATAGTCTATCAGAAATGGTGTTTTCTACATCAGGGTGGATAATGAAAACTAATATTGTCTCAAGCAAGCAGTCTCATCATTCAAGATGAAACTGAATTTAGACCTATAATATCCTGTGGATGGAGCGTCCTCACACACACACACACACACACACACACACACACACTCACACACACACACACATTGATGGAGCAGCGTCCTCACACACACACACACACACACACATTGATGGAGCGTCCTCACACACACACACACATTGATGGAGCGTCCTCACACACACACACATTGATGGAGCGTCCTCACACACACACACACACACACACACACACACACACACACACACATTGATGGAGCGTCCTCACACACACACACACACACACACACAACACACACACACACATTGATGGAGCGTCCTCACACACACACACACACACACACACACACACACACACATTGATGGAGCATCCTCACACACACACACACACACACACACTCACACACATTGATGGAACGTCCTCACACACACACACACACACACACACACACATTGATGGAGTGTCCTCACACACACACACACACACACACACACACACACATTGATGGAGCGTCCTCACACACACACACACACACACACACACACACACACACACACACACACACACACACACACATTGATGGAGCGTCCTCACACACACACACACACACATTGATGGAGCGTCCTCACACACACACACACACACACACACACACACACATTGATGGAGGAGCGTCCTCACACACACACACACACATTGATGGAGGGAGCGTCCTCACACACACATTGATGGAGGGAGCGTCCTCACACACATCGCCTCATACTTAATCATTGTTGAGAATGAAGTACTAACTCATAATGACTGTAATATTTGTATACTGTATATGTGTCCCAATATTTTATTAATATTAGCAGACTGTCCTGGCCTATCAGCTACTTGCACACGCACAATGGCTCTTCTCGGTAAGAAGATACGTCTCTCAAAAGCGTTGTTGTTCAAACGGTTATGGGTTGGTAATTAGAGAGGGTCAGACATCGTTTATGCGCCAAAAAGAGAAAATAAAGATTGTTCACAAGTCCAATATCTCAAGTCCAAGTCGAGTCTCAAGTCTTTTGAGGACAAGTGTCAACCTCGAGTCTCAAGTCACTGTGCGTGCGACTCAAGTCTTTTGTCATAGCGTTTTAAAAGCTCCTCATTTTACCCACAAAGGCCTACATTTCAATCTCATTTCAACTTTTAAAAAAAAAACATGAATTGTTGCACCACTCACTGTTTGAAAGAGAATAAAATCGGTTTATAAAGGAGGCCCTTGAATGTTTGGCTTCCATGAAAACACACAGTAAAGGGCTGCTGTTGTCTTCAAATCAATCAGATCAGAATTACTTAGGCTACTAAGGGCTACCGTCACCCCAAGACCGGCATCCAGCTATTTCACAAAATCTCATCCCATAAATAAGGCTAATGAACTGCACTTGCTAACTTGTGAGTTAATCAAATATTTAGATCATGTGGTCATTTCTTGTTGATGCAAACGTGTAAGTACAGCTGTTCTGAATGCTGAGAGATGCTACTGGGACATTACCTTAACTAGCTAGGCAGCAAGTAGCCTACATTGATTTTAAATAGATCTTAATATGGTATTTATTACTTTTAAGGCTCTTCATGGCCTCTGTCCTAGCCATATCTCTGATCTCGTACTGTACGTACTTAAAGATCCTTGGGCATAAGGTCTTTTGTCTGTTCCAGAAGCCCGACTGAAAATGAAAAGGGGTCAGAGTTTTTGCAGTCACGGCCCCGAGGCACTGGGACCAGCGGTGCAGATGGGATTTTTGAACTGGGGGGGACGCCAACATCGCCTAATCAGCTGTGCAGAGTTATTAACTGATGATTGTCGCCTTACGTATGAGAGTGGTGGGGACGGATTGGGGTCACTATGAATCTGGGGGGGGACATGTCCCCCCCGTCCCCAGTGCTATCTGCGCCCCTGACTGGGACGATCTGCCTGAGGAAATAAGGTTGGCTGAGTCTCCCTTTAAGTTCCTTCTTAAAACACACTTTTATAGGAGAGCATTTCTTGATTTTGCTTGAGTTCTATTTCCTTTGAATTGTCTTTTATTTACTTAAAAAAAAAATTTACTCTGTATTGGTGTATTTATATATACCTAATTGTTTTTTATCTGATTTATTTAAAAACTGATGATTTTATGACTGACTGTATTATTTAGCTGCCTCTCTGAAGCACTTTGTAACATAAAAGTGCTCTGTAAATAAAGATTATGTTATTACATATTGGTGGTTGGATTAAGTCATTTTCTTACTAACTCTTACAAACTCCAAAAACCCAGAACTAGTCCTGGAAGAACAGTGGATTCCAATAAGTTAACCCTCCTATTATCTTTGGGGTCAATTTGACCCATTCAATGTTTAACGTCTCTAAATAAATGATTGACATCTTTTTTTTTTGCTTCATGTTGAATTACTTTTCCTAATTTAACGGGGACAACTGGGTAAACACAAAATTAACATGATGATATGTATTGTCCTGTACACATGCTGTATGCATCAGTGTTCCTTAGAGTCAATTTGACCCAAGGCTGTTTTAATTGTATGAAATATATAAGAAATATCAACATTTTATTTGTTTTATTTAAAGGGCTATTTAGGTAGTCAACAAACAAACATAAAGTACATGACACATAAACGTGGGTAACATTTTGAATTATAATCATTTTCTGGAGGTTTACATTTCTGGGGTCAAATGTACCCCAAAGATAAAAGATGTCAGTACATTTTGAAGGTAATAGGAGGGTTAAGTGGACCTGGTCTCCCGGTCTGCGTAAAATGGGAAAAGTCCATCCTCCCCTTTGCAAAGAGCAAACGCGGAAGTGGTCGTCTGTTTGCGACTCTGCTCTCGCTCCCGCTCCACTTCATTCGCTGACTGGACATTCGTGGCGTAAACGTAAAATCTACACATTCTTACGCGTTTCAAACTCTTATTGGCTAGATGCGAACACTATTGCACAGCTGGTCCTATCCTGGTGAAGCGTCTGTTTTCTAGCCTTCATTTTCTCTGGAATCCCCTCCTACTCTCAGCAGCTACAAATATATCACGACTGTTTTAAACAAACCTTTTTCATGGTTCGAATTTGCGAGAGGAGGATGAAGTTTTTACTTGCAGTTACCATCATCGTTGGGTCGGTGGTATTTCTTCTATTTCCCGGCGGTTCAGATGCAGATGAAAAAAAGAAAGGCCCTAAAGTCACCCACAAGGTATTCAGGCAGCATCTTACTTTACCGTTGAATACATTTGGATGGCGTTTTAGCACACATCATTAGCATTAAATTAACCTTAACAATTTGACGAATGCCCATTGACTATCAAGTAGAACATGTCGGTATTTGCATTAGCCCATGTCTGTTCTGAAGGACTATATTTTCTACATTGACGACATTTGTTACATGGCTTGTAAATTTAGATGCAACGTCGGCTAACTATCTGATACTGATAACATTAAGCGCTTGCAGTTGTGTTGTATGTGTAATGTCGACCACCAAGCTAGGTAACGTTAGCCAAAGTTACGTGCCATGAATTTGGATTTAAGCTTGTGTATATGTTCTGTAAACGAATGTTTTTGTGTAGAAACCGTTTTGTTTTTTTGGGATTAGGGTGTATAATATGTTTGAGCATAAAACGAGGAAGCGTAAAGGTAACTCGAAAAGCAGACTCCGACTGCCGGAAATCCCAATGTAATGTCGTGTTGAAGTGAGCCACGTCTCACTTGCGGCCTATTGTGGCAGCATCAGTACACTGTGTGGCGTCTGTACGTGCCTATGTATTTTCCCCGAAGCGTTGTTGAACAACTAATGTAGGCCGAGTGGAGTGTTCAAAATGATAGTCGATGCTAACGTTAAGTTGTTTCGGAAAACGCAGCACAGGAGAGTTGATGAGTGTGTTTCGCCTCCCAGGTGTATTTCGACATGAGAGTCGGCGATGAGGATGTTGGAAGAATCGTTATTGGATTATTTGGGAAAACCGTGCCGAAAACGGTGGAGAATTTCGTCACACTGTCGACTGGAGAGGTAGGCTAAGCCATAACCTTGTAATCAAATTGTATGCCTAACTGACAAAAAAAAAACAGACGTGGAACATTTAACTATATATTGTTTTCTAAACAGAAAGGATTTGGCTTCAAGGGGAGCAAATTCCACCGGGTGATCAAAGACTTCATGATTCAGGGTGGAGACTTCACCAGAGGAGACGGCACAGGGGGTGAGCTAGCTCATTTGAGACTTGTTCATTTCTTTACTGGTTTGATTTTAGTAGTTTTATTCCCCAGGTCATTTGCTTCTATTGCATTACTTTTATTATGAACATTTTATTCAAATAATAATAATAATAATAATAAACTTTATTTGTGAAGCACCTTTCATGCAAAACAATGCAGCTCAAAGTGCTTAAATATTCACAAATGTGTAAAAAAACTGAAGATTTCATGATAAAATGCCATATAATGTTGTACCACACTGAAATTTCACAGAGTTTTTTTTATGTCAAATTCATTTAAAGGAAAAAGCATTTATGGAGACCGGTTCCCAGATGAGAACTTCAAGCTGAAGCACTACGGCCCTGGGTGGATGAGCATGGCCAACGCTGGGAAAGACACCAACGGATCCCAGTTCTTCATCACCACTGTTCAGACCCCATGGCTCGACGGGAAACATGTTGTTTTTGGCAAAATCCTCGAGGGCATGGTGAGTGAGTGTGCGCTGATGCTGACGATGTGAATTCTTAACAGTTTGTATATTTCCATATCCAAACAGCGAAAATGAGTGGTGAATGAATCCATAATATGGTCCTGCTCAAAAGGCATCTTTTAACATTTCCCATGATTTTAAATTGAAATATGATTTTAATGTATGAAAAACCTTTTTTACAGGATGTGGTGCGGAAAATTGAAGGCACCAAGACGGATGGTCGAGATAAGCCCCTCAAAGACGTCACCATCCATGATTGTGGCAAGGTTGAAGTAGAGAAGCCTTTTGCTGTTGCAAAAGAATAAAGTGGAAAAGATCTTATATATTTTTTGTTTCCTCCCCCTTTGGGGAGGGGGGGGGGGCAGGTGCTACTAGTCTTATGGTTCTTTTTGTGGGCCAGATGCTGGACTTGAAGAACAGTGGTGTCTTTAACCCAGTAGCACATTCTGCGACACTATGGTTTGAGAATGGACCTTGTGGTTGTTTTTTTTTTTTTTTTTTTAAGTTGGCTTTTAACCTGGGAAATCTCCAATGATTTGTACCCAACATCTGTTTTGATACCACCACCATCAAATGTATGCAGCTTGTAATTTAGAGTGAGGCTATTTTGAGGAATGGTATGTGTGATTAGGCTAATATTTGTCGCAGGTTCATTTTAAAAGGTCTAAATCGTTGTCCAAAATGTAACAAACACACCTTAAATAAAAAAAAAACATCCAGGTTTATTCATTTTTGCAACTCTGTTTCTTCACTCGGTATGGGTCTGTTGTCATTTTATTAAGTGAACAATAACTGATTGGGTGGGAAAGATGTGATGTTGTTCAGGACCCCTCTTTCTTTCCTGATGGGTGTCCACCTTACTCTAGAATTGTAAACCTAAGCATATCATTTTAAATAATATAATATGAACTGAAAGCAGTTGTGCAAATTATAAATGCAACTTGAGAAAGCTTTCATCCTACCTCTGCCTCAGTGTTTTGGTCCTCTGCCTGCCATCCCCGATCCCAGCCCCACACACACATACACACCTTGGCCCGGCAGGAGTGACTGGCTCAGTGGTGGTTGACCTCCAGTAAGCAGCTATCTTGTAAATGCTAACTTAAAGAGGATGTGTCAAACACTTTTTGTTTTACTCCTACCACTCGGTGGAATAACTCATTTACATTTGACAGCATCCTGTCGCTACGCAACCGCACTGATGAATCTTGTGCGCTGCAGCATCCTGTCGCTACGCAACCGCACTGATGAATCTTGTGCGCTGCCGCCTCCTTATCGTATGAGGCAGCAGCGTCTCCATGTATGTCCGTGGAGGTTTTATCCACAATCGATAGAATAAAGTTTCAAATGAATTATTTGCTCGAATTGTTTGAGCACAATTGTCCAAAACTTTTTTGGAGAAACAATGAATGATTTATAATTTTGAAGAATATTTTGGTTGATTTAGTTAGGTTACTCACCTTTCTGCTGCTTTTAAAACTTATTATTATTTTGAGCTTTATGTTCTTGTCAAACCTGCTGAAGAAGACCCTTTTGACTTACTAACTTCCAAGTTATTAACCAATATATATAGATATATAGATAGGGTTTCCTCTATGCATTTAATTCAAATGCAACAGCACTTTTGATGGCATCGTTTGTGTCCCCCTCAGGAATAGCTCTTGAGAAATGTTTCTGTTTATTGTCCCCCCCAATAGTGAAATTAAATTTCCACCCATGGCCTGGACAACTAGTGGGAACGACTATGGTGATATCACAGGCCCTGTCTCCTGTCTCCGTCGTAGATCATCTGACAGCATAGACGTTGACCTTCAACCTTCACCTTGGCAAAGCATTCATTTAAAATGGCTTAGCATGACAGAAGGGTTGATGCAGTGGTGTCTTTCAAAATGTGAATCAGTTTAGAATTACAGTGCCTTGCATAAGTATTCACCCCCTTGGATGTTTTACCCTTTTTTTGCTTTTATAAATCAATCATGGTCAATATGAGTTGGCTTTTTTGACAAAAACTGATAGGTGAAAATTCACCCTAGTTACCTCAGGACTCCGGAGCTGCATATAAGTATATTTATTAGACAAACAACAATTGCAATCGGGCTCACTCCCAGCACAAGGCTGAAAGTGAAGCAGTGATAAACACATCGCACAAGGTTTATATAGACAGAAGTTTAGCGTTCAGCAGAGATAACCACGTGGTGGATTTCTGATGTCTGAGGCAAGGATGGAAGTTTTGCAAGGTCGGAAGAAGCACAGTTCGACCCTTCTTATCACTTCTGGTCTAAACATGCTCTTGTACATATGCAGACTAAGTGGCACCTAATATTCTAAGTTACACACACGCAGAAACACAGAAAAGCCATGTTCCTGCTTACATAAGTACATGATTCATATAAGGTAATTAATAATACAAGGCACTTGATTATTATATTCTTAAGTCATTAACAGTGTTTGGAAATTATCTCCATCAAAAACTTTCTTCCACTTGACCATGGAGTCTCCCACTTGACCAGTCTCCCACATGCCTTTTGGCGAACTCTAGTCGATATTTAATATGAGTTTTCTTCACCAGTGGCTCTCTTCCATAAAGCTTTGATTAGTGAAGAACCCGGGCAACAGTTGTTGTATGCAGTCTCTCCCATCTCAGCTGCTGAAGCTTGCAACTCCTTCAGAGTAGTCATAGGTCTCTTGGTGGCCTCTCTCACTAGTCTCCTTCTTGCACAGTCACTCAATTTGTGGGGACAGCCTGCTATAGCCAGAATTACACATGTGCCATATTCCTTCCATTTCTTGATGATGGATTTAACAGAACTCTAGGGGATGTTTAGTGCCTTGGACATTTTTTTGTATCCTTCCCCTGACTTATACTTTTCAATAACCTTTTCTCTGAGTTGCTTGGAGTGTTCTTTGGTCTTCATGGTGTAACGGTAGCCAGGAATACAGTACTGATTACTGAATACTGACCAGTGAATGGACCTTCCAGACACAGGTGTTGTTATACTACAATCACTTGAGACACATTCACTGCACACTGATTCCATTTCACTAATTGTGAGACTACTAGCACCAATTGGCTGGACCTCTGTTGAATTAGGTCAGTCACTTTAAAGGGGGTGAATATTTATGCAATCACTTATTTTTCATTACATATTTTTATTTAATTGACATTACTGTGTAGAAATCGGTTTTCACTTTGACATTAAAGAGGGCTTTTTTTTGTAAATTTTGTTTTAAAAAAAGCCAACTTATATTGACCCTGACTGATTTACAAAAGCAATAAAAGGGTAAAACATCCAAGGGGGTGAATACTTATGCAAGGCAATGCATCTGAATATTTCATATTACAGAAAGATATTTTGAACACAATTAGATTTACAATCATGATCAATCATCAAGTCATGAATAATTTCTAATAACAGAAATTAAATTAGCCTACACAAATGAGATCTAATCAAGTAGGCCTACTGGGAAATAGTGGCATTGAAAGGTGTCTGTCATGAGTCCCTTTAAAACCCCTTATTAATAATGTTTCTGTTTTAAATAGGGCTGACATTATTGATAATGTCCCTAGGCCTATGTCATATAACCTATATTTAAAGTGATACAATATGATTTTCTTAACTTGTTTAGAACTAAAGCTCTGAACTTCTTTTTGAACAAGGGCATGTTTGCCGGTGTTGGAAATTCTTTGAAATGTCGGTTACAAAGTAGGCTAGGTCAGTGGTACCAAGTTACCTTGGTTACTGAGTAATGGAATGGAACTCTAACTTAAGTTAGCGAGACTCTCCAGGATTTTCTCCATCTGGCTGGATGGTATACCCCCCCAGTTTGAGCTCGTAGACTTGCTGCGCTGACAACTACTACAACAGCATATTCAAAGATGGGGAAGATCTGAGATCATGTGATCAAGTCCAGCTAAACCAGTAATCCATGTGTGAAGAATGGAGGCACTGCTGATAATATCATGATTTGATCATGTCTGAACAAAATGTACATTTTTTGCATAGTAGTCTTTAATTTCTTGGAATGGTAATGGGAATTGGGACATTGAAAACAAATAATCCAACAAAATGAATTTGAAAGTAGGTTAAAGACAATAATAAGGTCAATAAGGTTAATACAAAAGTTCTACAAAAAAATATTGTCATGCATGAGAGACTGAGATGAAGAACTGAAGTTAAAAGGCAGTGAAACCGTGAAAGGGAGTGAAAGATGAATTTGGAAACATTACAGAACACTAAGAGAAATACCTCTTGAATGGTAGTTATTTTTACTGATTTGTCTTTCTTGCATCACACATCTAACTGGAAGGGCACTGAGAGAGAGTAAACCCCCACCAAGACCAACAGTCCACTCTTGTCCAAAAAATGCCCTATCGCAGTGTTAAAGAAAGTCAAACATTCCTGTGTCTGTTGGCCCGTACAACACCCCTCCACCAAGCTTCACGAGAAACGGCCAGGTAGTTTTTTTGCAAAATCCTGCGGACAGACAAATAAACGATAATGAAAACATTACGACATAAAAAATAAATACATGCTCATAGCATTCAGAACAATTAAAGGCTTGTAATATATATGAACCGTAGACCACAGGTTAAATGCAAACTTTAGTAACTTACACCGAGTAAGGAAAATATTTGTACTGTTTTTGTCAAATCTGTTTCCATACCGCTCCATTTCCATGAGTAAAAGCTGTTATGGCTTGACGGTACACTAAACAGATGCCACCAGAAGGTTTAACAATTGAGTTGAGTTCATTCAAATCTTTTTTCCATTTCACCAACCATCTAAACAGCAGCTCTAGTGTGCCTTCTCTGGGTGTCCACTCTCTTCTGTGGTGATGGGAGGTAGAGAAGCAGGACCTTCCAGGGTCTGGCTCACACCGGTCGGCTTGGTGTCTGCTCTGATAGTGGCTCTGATGTCCTTTGGGTACATACCCTCTAGGACTCCGTTCACCACCACATCTGGAAGACCTAAAAATAACAATATAATATAATAATACATGTTATTTATGTAGCACATTGGTACAGTAGGTAGAGAAGTCGTTTAGTAATCAGAAGGTTGCTAGTTCGATTCCCTGTTGAAGCGTCCTTGAGCAAGACACTGAACCCCTAATTGCTCCTGATGTGCAGTGTGCCATCAGTGTAGATGTAAATGTGTATACATTGTAAGTCGCTTTGGATAACAGCGTCTGCTAAATGACTAAATGCAAATGTAAATGTAAACATTTCTGGCAGGAACCCAAAGTACTTTACAGAATGCATACAGAATGCACAAGTCAAAAGGACACAATAATAATGATTATTATTAACAACTACTACTAGTACTTTCCAGAATTTCCCCACGGGATTAATAAAGTATTTATCTATCTATCTATCTATCTATCTACTAGTACTCGGAAGGGTGGGGGTGGAGAGATACATGGCAGATGAATTCATACACGTATCAGGATAAACACGCTAGCATACATGTGTCAAATGTAGCACAGAGTATGTAGATGTATCGTGAGCGGGTAGGATTGATGCCTGACAAGTGAGGTGGGGATGGGTGGGTGTAGGCAGAGGGTTTCTGCAAGTAGAAACTAGGATCCTGAGATGTGCTCACCATGTCACTATCTGCCACTAATATATTCTTATATTCTCACGTCACTTTTTTTGGCTTCCATGCATTCTTTTGTGGCTGAAGTAGCTGACATGGGTGTTCCTAAAGATGCATGGTTAATATGCATGGTTTGAAATGGAACATTGGTCTAATAAAATGCATGGTTTGAAATGGAACATTGGTCTAATAAAATGCATGGTTTGAAATGGAACATTGGTCTAATAAAATGCATGGTTTGAAATGGAACATTGGTCTAATAAAATGCATGGTTTGAAATGGAACATGGGTCTAATAAAATGCATGGTTTGAAATGGAACATGGGTCTAATAAAATGCATGGTTTGCAGCATGTTTGCCAGCATCATGTATTATTCCACAGAATGATCACTGTTTTGTTTTAGATAATGACAAAATAGGAGAGTAACTCTTGGGAATATGAGTACTGTGGTCACGTCCAGACGCGTAGAGATTCTTCTTTTTTTTTTTTTTTTTAAATGACATGGGATGCACACTATGGTCTTATTGTATTATCTGTGTTTCCAGAGTTGATATAGAAATAAAGAAAATATATTTAATTGTGCTTTCTTTGTTAGCTAGGTTAGTGACGTGACGACATAGGTCAGAAGGTCACAGACCGGCGCACTGATTCACTCAGTAATGTTAGCTCTGATTTTTCCTGAGGAGAAAATGAAACGCTAATTCAAAAGCGGCATTCAAAACAGAAAATTGCTGAATTGAATGCCAAACTTAAGTATTAAGTACGCTTAAGTATTTTTGAGTTTTGATATCAAATCAAATCAAATCAAACTTTATTTGTACGGCGCATTTCATACAAGGAAGTAACACAATGCGCCTCACAGTAGGAAAGAAAAGGGGGGGGGGGGGAAAAGAGAAAAGAGACAGAAATAAGTAAATAAATAAATGTTCCATAAATGTTAAATACATTTTACAGTGAGTGATAAGCGAGATCAAAGAGGTATGTCTTAAGTGCATGTTTAAAGGTTTCAACCGTTTCGGCCATTCTTAGGTATTCTGGCAGAGTGTTCCAAAGGTTGGGGGCATAGAAACTAAAAGCTGCTTTCCCATGTCTCTTTGTCCTGGCTTTTGGAACTGTTAGAAGTTCAGTGCCGGAGGACCTCAGGGATCTACTGGGTGTGTACCTTGAGAGCATGTCTGTTATATATTCAGGTGCATGACTATGGAGTGATTTATAGACTAGTAGGAGAACCTTGAAATCTATTCTAAAACTAACAGGTAGCCAGTGCAGTGATTTTAATACTGGTGTGATGTGCGCTCTCCGTCTTGTTTTAGTGAGGACTCGCGCTGCTGCATTCTGTATTGTTTGTAGTTGACTAATGGCTTTTTTTGGTAGACCAAAAGCGAGTTACAGTAGTCTAGCCTGCTCGTGATAAACGCGTGCATCAGTCTTTCGGTGTCAGCCTGAGCGAGAAACGGTTGCACCTTAGCAATGTTTCTTAAGTGATAAAAAGATGTTTTAATTATATTTTTGATATGGGTTTCAAAATTGAGATCTGAGTCAAGTATGACGCCTAGGTTTTCTGGCTTGGTGCTTGGTGTTAAGTGCTAGTGTTTTTAAGTGTGCAGTTAGTTTCTCTCTCTCGTTTTTTTCACCAATGACTAATACCTCTGTTTTATCTTGGTTTAGCTGGAGAAAGTTTTGTGACATCCATACATTTATATCAGAAATGCAATTTACCAAACAATCAATAGAGCTGTAGTTGTTGGGTGTTACAGAAATATAGAGCTGGGTGTCATCTGCATAGCTATGATAGTCGATGTTGTGCCTCCTAATTACACTACCAAGGGGTAGCATGTATAGACTGAAAAGTAAGGGCCCTAAAATGGATCCTTGAGGGACCCCACAGGTCATACAAATGTTTTTTGAGCTGTGGTCTCCGAGGGCGACAAAGTATTCCCGGCCAGTTAGATAGGTCCTAAACCAGTTTAGGACCGGACCAGTGAGGCCAACCCAATTTTCAAGTCTATCAATAAGGATATTGTGATCAACAGTATCAAAGGCTGCGCTCAGATCCAGAAGGGCCAAGACAGATCGTTTTTTGGAGTCAGCATTAATCCTGAGATCATTTACAACCTTGACTAATGCCGTTTCTGTGCTATGATTGGAGCGAAAACCAGATTGGAAGGTGTCAAATGCACAGTTAGCATCTAGGAAATTATTTAACTGTTTAAAGACAATTTTTTCCAGGATTTTGCTTAGAAAGGGAAGGTTAGAGATGGGTCTAAAATTGTTTAGAACTGAAGAGTCTAAATTGCTTTTCTTCAGGAGGGGTCTCACCAGGGCAGTTTTAAGTTCTGATGGGAAAATACCTGTAAGCAGGGAACAGTTTATAATGGCTAGAATGTCCTTAGACACAGAGTCAAAGATGGTCTTAAAAAATTTGGTGGGAAGGGGATCAAGAGGGCATGTAGACGGCTTCAGTTGTGACACTACTTTGCTCAGCATTTCTATATCAGCCAGTGCAAAAAAGCTCATACTGTTACAGCATGGTGGAAGGGGATCAGAAAACAAGACATTTCTTGCCTATATGGGGGGGGGGGGGCTCTCAGGGTCATTCTGCGGGGGGGCTCATGTGTTTCCGTTACGGTTCTGGTCACGTGGGTTGCCATATCTATCACTCTGTTTGCAAAAACATCCCTAAAGGGTTGGCATCCTTTTTCTCATTTAGATTGGTGCAAATTATCTTCACCACAGAATTGGGGGAGAGGGACCCCTTGCTCCACTGATTATTTCTCTCAGAATTGTTTAATGTGAAGCCATTTAACATCACCCACAAGTGGTTGGGATCACTCTGAAACGAAGACTGCCTTTTATTGGTGAGCTGATTTTGAGAAATTAAACATTGCTTCAGGTTGTGGAGCAAACGCGTGTTACTTGGTTGCCTAGTTGCTATGCTAGTTAGCTAGCTAAATGAAACTTGTAAATAACCTTAAAGGTTGAAATGGCAAGACAGCCAGTTATCTAGCTGATGTAACAGTCTCCTCAAAATTATAATATGAAAAGGTAGAAACCCTCAAGGTGTCTGTGCAGCTTTTAACACAAGTTCATATTAACATGAGTTCATATTACACAAACTAGCAACTACCAACAGTTAAGATGGCTATCAGACTTGTTTATACTGAATTATACTTGATTTATACTGTTTTTATACTGAAATTGAGCATCAAACATTTAACTTCACGTAGTAGGACTACTTGTCTGTATATAATGCATACCAACATGTTCCCATCCCTGAGTTGAGACACGGCCCGTATATAACAACTGACACAGTCTGAGGCGTGTCTGCCCGTATATAGCAACTGACACAGTCTGAGGCGTGTCTGCCCGTATATAGCAACTGACACAGTCTGAGGCGTGTCTGCCCGTATATAGCAACTGACACAGTCTGAGGCGTGTCTGCCCGTATAACAACTGACCCAGTCTGAGGCGTGTCTGCCCGTATATAGCAACTGACACAGTCTGAGGCGTGTCTGCCCGTATATAGCAACTGACACAGTCTGAGGCGTGTCTGCCCGTATAACAACTGACCCAGTCTGAGGCGTGTCTGCCCGTATATGCCTGTAAACAATTCATATCAGTGGATATACGACTTGAAATATCCCCCCAAACAGAGCCTCTTTGCCCAGTGTATTTTAAAACTACTGTGACGCAGCAGCAGACCCTAAAAAAGTGTCATATTATAAAGTAGGCCAAAGCAGTGCATCGTATGCTCATGACGCTTTGATCAACCTTCGTTGTTTCCTTCCAGACCAGTGTTGTGGTTTAGACCAGGGGTTTTCAACTGGTTTTGTCCCAGGGACCACCATTCTGACTAAAAAGTAATTCGCGGCCCACTGATGTGCCTGCACGCGCGTGCATGTTTGTAACCGCCACCGCCACGCCCCCTCCCCCCGCACAGATATTCTGCCTATAACACTTAAATATGTGCAGTTATAAGGGTAGATCACTAACCGCCGTCACCACGCCCCCTCCCCCTGCGCACATATCCCGTGTAATATGGAAATGTGTTGAAATATCAAAGCGAATTTATAAAAATAAAAAAATTAAATGGTGAACTGATCAACATGTCGCGGACCCCCTGCAATACCGTTGCGGACCACTAGGGGGCCACCGACCTCCGGTTGAAAACCCCTGGTTTAGACCAGAGGGATCTTGAGGAGGCTTACCTGAGCATGGATTCAGAAAAAAGGGATCTTTAGAGAACGTCACCACACACTGTTGAGTCAGCTGAGAGCTAAGAGAAAAGAGGATGGTTTCAGAGTTAGTTCAATCCTGCACCGTATCACTGTTCACTGAACAAATAAATACATGAAATGAACTCAAGCAAAACCCAGATTACATAAGACTGTCAGTAAATATTTATGTTAGAATTGGTGGCAAAAATATTGCCCCCTTCGTTCAAACCTTGTCGCATAGCTGTTGTAAAGGTCACTTAAGCTATGTATTTTTCATTTGTCTGAACTTTAAGATATTAACGAAAAACTAAAATGAATTTACATTGGGCCATTGTAACATCCTAATAGGGCAACTAGATTAGCATTTCCTGAAGGAAATAACATTGCCTTTGGTACAAGTAAAGTAACATCTCTCTCTCTCCTTTTTACACATGCAGATTAGATATCTTTTTTACTTACTAATCTATATCTTTATATTTGTTCTAAATTTCACTGATGCATTTTTTAAATCAAGGATCAAATATTGATGTCTTGATGTCAAAGCAAAGGCCATAGCAACAGTAACTAAGGAAATTTTTGACTTTGTGCTGAATATTCCCTCACCAGAAAATAAAGACAAGATCTGTCAACATTTCAGTAGCCTGCACTATTCTTCATAACCAACGCTGGTAGGCTTTTAGCTAATGTGTTGGTCGTTATTTAATTGAACACGACACACAAATAGCAAAACTATGAGTAACGGTTACTGGGGATAACACATACTGTAACATTATAAGTTATCTACTGGCTTGACAGTACAGCTACTTAACGTTCCATGAATATCTAGGGGTAATCAAACTCAATTAGGGGGTAGTACACCTGTTCATCTAAAGGCGTGACCCTTGTGTGTTTGTGGAGTCGGGACCTATGTATTTGTGTGTGTGTGTGTGTGTGTGTGTGTGTGTGTGTGTGTGTGTGTGTGTGTGTGTGTGTGTGTGTGTGTGTGTGTGTGTGTGTGTGTGTGTGTGTGTGTTTGTGTGTGTGTGTGTGTGTGTGTGTGTGTGTGTGTGTGTGTGTGTGTGTGTGTGTTTGTGTGTGTGTGTGTGTGTGTGTGTGTGTGTGTGTGTGTGTGTGTGTGTTTCCAATTACGCCACCTACTCAGTGCTGTCTGCTCGGTTCATCAGGTGGAAATGTCTGATCTGCAGGAAATCCAAAAGCTCTCGGGGGACGGCTTCATGTTGATCAATCAAGATCTCCTGGAGAAGAGAAAGAAAAAATCATGCTATTATGCCAGAGGCTGTAACATTTAAAGCAGTAATTACTGTAGTAAAATCATGCTCTTATGCCAGAGGCTGTAACATTTAAAGCAGAAATTACTGTAGTAAAATCATGCTATTATGCCAGAGGCTGTAACATTTAAAGCAGAAATTACTGTAGTAAAATCATGCTATTATGCCAGAGGCTGTAACATTTAAAGCAGAAATTACTGTAGTAAAATCATGCTATTATGCCAAAGGCTGTAACATTTAAAGCAGTAATTACTGTAGTTTCTCCACAAAATGTAACGGTCATCTAGTATCAATTGCATATGTTTTGAAAACGCTCCAAAATAAGAGTCCTGAGAGGAACCTATTGAAAATCCTTCCCAGATAACTAAGATTAATAATATATATATATATAAATATATAAATATATATATCAGTTGGTTTGAATAGTGTGATTACAGAGGCTGAAGGTAAGACTGTCAAAATAACTTTTCTGTGTGATAATGATGAGTGATAATGTTTTTACATCCCGCTATAAAGTGCAAAGAATTGTTAGGCAAGGCAACCATTATACTGCGGCTTATGACATTGGAAGTGTCAAAATGTTTTTGTATGTTTTAAATGTAGCCAAAACAGGGTTGATTTTTTGTTAATTCTAGGTTTTGGATGCAGGGTGTTACATTGTTGTTACACAAGTTGGAACCTTTTATGTCACAAGATATTAGCCAGTGAAGGCTATGCTTTGAACATTATCCACTAGGTGGCGCCACTCCACAGATGAATCACAATAAGCTAGGTTAATGCGCCCCCTTGAGGCCAACTTGACACCACATTTCTTTGATTTTTGGTGAAATAGTAAAATGTGTCGGTTGTAGTCAAATCTTATCAAAAGAATTTCACAAAATCTGGCGTGCATCCAAAGAATGCTGTGGTATAGTAGCAGCATGCTAGCTTTGATTGAACATTTACGTCACAAGATAGTGGCTAGTGAAGCGCAACATTATTTCACAAGGTTGCGCTGTCATGGACAGAAAGTTCCGGCCTGCCAAAAGTTCCAGATGACTCAACAAAGAATCTTGGCGTCGTTGCTATAATGGTTGCTATGAGCTTGCGGTTGTCATAAGCGAGTCGCGAGAAGCTGTCATTTAGGCTACCTCAGGAACACATCAGGAACACACAAGCAGACAGCGACAGACAACATTCAATTCCAATTTGCATTAAATTTCTTTATTATATTCTTCATTATCTATCTAATCGAAAAAAAGTGGTTCTTAAAGGTTGTTGTGAACAGAAAGCTACATTGTTATTACTTCTGGAATATCCAGAGCAGAGATGGTTTAAGCTTGCTGTCTTTGAACATTGTTTAGCACTACTTCAATTACTTTTCATATGTATTTGAGAAGGCACGTAGCAATTCCCCACCTCTAGTTAGCAGTAGCACCTAGCTATGAAGAGTCTATATGATTCACGTGAAAAAACAAAACAGCTGATCGGAACGTCTCTGTTGCGTCATCCGGAACTTTTGGCAGGCCGGAACTTTCTGTCCATGACAGCGTCACTCCACAAATAAGTCACACTGAGTAAGGGTCAAGCGCCTCCTAGAGGCCAACTAGCCAACGTTCCCTGAGATTTGAACAAGACCTGACTTAACTCTGTACCAGAAAACAGGGTCTTGTTAAACAGTTATTCATTTTATTCCAAGAGCCAATTGGAGCACTAGAGGGCAACAAGTATGTAAGAAGAGCATTCTAGAGCATTCTAGAGCATTGGGCAAATAGAGTGATACATGGATGTGATATAGCACTACAATGATCTACTGGCTTCATATTTTCAGTCTTCTTTTTTCACTGGATATTTTTTTCAGTATAATTTGATTGACGCTGTGGCTGCTAAGCTGCAAGAGGAAATTAAGAACGAAGTAGCAGATAGGCAATTTCCCATTAGTGCAGATATTTCCTGCAATGCACAACTTCCCGTTATTTTGAGGAATGTATTGGTGACGATTTTTGTATTCAATTCAATTTTCAATTTCAATTTCAATTCAATTTTATTTATATAGCGCCATAACAATACAATTGTCTCTAGGCGCTTTACAGAGCCCAGAGCCTGGACCCCCTTAGTGCAAGCACAATGGCAGCAGGGGCAAGAAAAAACGAAGGAACCTTAAGCAAAACCACGGCACATAAGGGGGGACCCATCTGCTTGAGGTCGGCCGGGTGGAGATAGGAAGGGGGGGGGGGTTGTGTATGTGTCTGGCTCTAGGGATGCTCAGTCAGTATTCATCATTGCAGGTGCAGAAATTAAGGGGTTTAATTACCGCATTTTCCACGACTTTCCATGACCATTTGACAATTATCAGTAGGAAATGCTTGAATACAGTAATAAATAATACCTTGAATCTGTTGATGGTTAGTCCTATACATTTTTATTCAATTCCCCCCCCCCTAAAAAATCACCAGGAATCTCCATTTAAGGGCTTATTTTTCAAAATGTCATTGCATGCTCCCCCGGACCCCCTACCTTTGTCCGGTTCACAATTGTCCACTTCATGCTGTTTCATGCTGGGTGAATAGTGCTGAATTATGGCATTTCAATAAGTTGGCGTCGATCCAGTGGTTGATCAAAGACCAGACGTGCCGCCACATTTCTCACAACTTATGTAGGCAGACCCGTTCAAATTGAATGAAGATGAACCGAGGTGAATTTTTTATTTTGTGGGATAACAACTAGATTGGCTGGGATATACCAAGAGCTCAGTGTTTGTAAGAACGTTGAGGATGTTGATCCCTCATCCAAACTGAAATACCACTGAGGCATCCAGGGGGAAGGACAAGTACAGTTAAATATCATCTGCATAACAGTGAAAGCAGACCCCATGGGAACGGATGATCTCACCTAAGGAAGTAGTGTCATGTTCCCTGTATGTTTTAACTAGATGCAATCATCCACATGCACACACAGAGAGGGACACGAAACCTTGTAGCTTGTTCTCTACAATTTAGCTAGTCTGGTTTATTAGGAACGTGAATTTATACAGGACAGAGGTGCCACCTGGTGGTCACCATAAACGAAGCACATTCTGCTTCGTACATAACAAGTAGTGTAGATGGAAAATATGAGAGATCCAAGTACTGATCCCTGGGGTACACCAGCGAAGAGGTGATGAGATTTGGATACCTGTCCCTGCCAAGAAACGCTGAATGAACATCCACCGAGGTACGATTCAAACCAATTGTTTGCTTTCCCCAAAATTCCCAGTTTGGACAACGTAGAGAGGATGATGTCATGGTTCACTGTGTCACAGGCTGCTGACAAGTCTAGTCAAATCAGAACCGATGACTGAGCAGAGGCATTTGCTACTTAGTCATAGATAAAAATCAGTTTCAGTAGAATGAGCACTCCAGACTGCTTAGTGTCAGACAGGAAATCAGGAACTTGATCAGAAAGAAAGGTGAAAAACCCTTTTAGGAGGATTGAAGAATTGCGCACTGATAGCTGCAACTCTTTCAGTAAAGAAAATTGCAAAGTCAGAGGGAGGTGACTTATTGCGAAGGTGGAGGATTAATGAGATTCAGTCCAACTGATTTAAGGACATTGTAACTCATTAATCAACATAGCCTACCTTATAGGCCTATACATTATATTTGTATATATATTTGTGGAAATATTGGCTTTTATTCTCTTACAACATGTTTGCAAATTACAAATTAAAAAGTGTTACTTTCTCACACACCCGCACACATACATACATACATACACACACACACTACCACAAATTGGTGCAAAGTTGAACAGAAACCCCGTATGAGTGTGTCTCAGATTAAACCCAGTATGAGTGTGTCTCAGATTAAACCCAGTATGAGTGTGTCAGATTAAACATGAAACCCAGTATGAGTGTGTCTCAGATTAAACCCAGTATGAGTGTGTCTCAGATTAAACCCAGTATGAGTGTGTCTCAGATTAAACATGAAACCCAGTATGAGTGTGTCTCAGATTAAACATGAAACCCAGTATGAGTGTGTCTCAGATTAAACATGAAACCCGGTATGAGTGTGTCTCAGATTAAATATGAAACCCAGTACAAGTGTCTCAGATTAAACATGAAACCCAGTATGAGTGTGTCTCAGATTAAACATGAAACCCAGTATGAGTGTGTCTCAGATTAAACATGAAACCCAGTATGAGTGTCTCAGATTAAACCCAGTATGAGTGTCTCAGATTAAACATGAAACTCTGGCTCTAATTCAATATCGGTGGTGAAACCTTCTTTCTTTCTAGCAACGCATTGACAACATTCTCTCTATGTAAAATGTCTGTAAAGTTCTCAAAATGTCCTCTTAGTTTATAAGATAAAAGAAATATAATCGTTTCATCTGAATTGATGCGTAACATGTTGACTCTTGTCAAACCATGAACATAAAGAAGAATACGAATTTGTGTGCTCAGGGTTGCCTACGAATTACACATTGCTTGTGAGACAAAATCACAATATAGTGGTACAACACACCATCTTTCAGTAAACACTGTATCAACACACACACACACACACACACACACACACACACACACAACAATTTGGTACAAAGTTTAACCGGAACAAATTTTGAGTTTGTGAGTGTGTCTCCGATTATTCAAGGAAACATGCATCCAGTTCAAATGCTCAATATTGGTGATGCAAGCAAAAAATGGTTTCTTTTTCTGTGATGCCCTACAGTTGTCAGTGCATTATGTACAAATTCCCACATAATTTCCTCAAAATTGTCTCTTGGTTTTTTTATAAGATCAAGAATTAAAATCTTGTTATTGAACTTGTTTCAGATGGTGGATAGTTCACCTGGTAGCTGCATTGACAGGAAACATAGACAATACTTTGTATGTATACTCAATTGTGTGCTTAGTGTCGTACGGTTTTGGTACTCATTGTTTGTGCATGCATGCATGCACTCACACACACACACACACACATACCAGGCAACAAGACCGTGTTCCCGGTACAAAAAACAAAACACTAAGTCACTGGTTCAAATCGGCCTACACTGTTAAAGTGGGACAACCTCAAGCGTTCACACACATACCACAGCCACGGTCATCTGTCTGACACGTCGTCAATTCTAACAGGCCATCAATCATTATGGACAGAACGTGGGGGGCAATCACTACTGACTTGCTAGCACCCATGGGGTTTAGCATCCTTGCTAGCACACATGGGGTTTAGCATCCTTGCTAGCACACATGGGGTTTAGCATCCTTGCTAGCACACATGGGGTTTAGCATCCTTGCTAGCACACATGGGGTTTAGCATCCTTGCTAGCACACATGGGGTTTAGCATCCTTGCTAGCACACATGCCTCCCATGCCCAAGGTTGAGAGTTTCAGTGAGAGATAAGATAAGATAAACTTTTAATAATCCCGTGAGGGAAATTCAGGTGTTACAGCCCAGGACTGTGATGGTCTACACAATGCAGTTCACGCAGGGCAGGTAGGCCAGTGTATGGAACACCTGTAGCGTCCCTCTCTGCCTTCAAGAAGTTTTTGAAGACCCTACTCTTCAGAGAGCACCTCCCTTCCTAACTGGCACCTTGACTAGCGCTTAACTTGCACTTCAGCAGTTACATTCCTGCACTTCTTTTTTTCCTTTCTAGGTTGTTTTTCTAATTCTTATGTAAAGTAGTATTTATTGTTACACCATGTTCTTTATTGCTCTTAGCTTGACTGTTCTCTCCATTGTACGTCGCTTTGGACAAAAGCGTCTGCTAAATGACTAAATGTAAATGTAAATGTAGTATGTTTAGCCCTGGAGAAGAAGTGTCCTGAAATCTTTCTGGCCTGTGCAGTAATCCACTGTCAGTTTTTTAAAAGGCTTCACATTTCTAGAAAGGGAGGAACAGCATGTAGAGTTGGCTGACACCTTTTTGGCCACTTTAGATTTACCTTTCTGTGATTTCTATGTCATACATATATAAAACAAGATGTTTGGAGATCTAGCTGGTATGCAGGTAGGTATGATGCGGTATTGAAGGGACCGACATTTGATAATTAGTTTAATAGATATATTCCATTGGCAATAATTCAATATATCTGACCTACTGGTCATTGTAGTATTATTATTCTAAGTTTCTCATGTGTATCCTGTTCCCGGCCTACATGAGCTGTGAGAAAGCCGTCACAGCTCCCCCCCCCCTGACTAGAAACAGATACTAATTAGCATTTAGGTATCCACCCATCCCTTGCTTTCCCAGAGTTTAAAAGACTGTGATTTTCAAGAGACAGTCAGTGAAAGAGATTTAGGTGAACACACTCAGTGAAATCTAGTTCTCTGTTCCTCCTCTGGTGCGCACCATTGAAAGAATAAAATCTGGACTTGGTTTTTCATCACAATCTGACTGAGTCTCCGATACATTTGGGATATAGAAATAATTCCTTTCAGTATCTTCCTCTGAAAGCAGTGTTTCTGAGTGCCTCCCACATCCGCCATACCTGAATGTAGCTCTCCAGCTCCTGCCTCCGCTGGTCCAAGGGCTTGGTTCTGAGATGAGGATTCCTTTTGCTTGGAAACTCAGGAAGCATCAGAACTTTCTTGAGCTGATAGAGGAGAACATAAGGCCAACAAATGAGCTATAGGGAAATCTATAGCCTTCTGCAAATGCAGATCCACTGTTTTGTAGAAGTCCAGCTTGTGTTCTTCAGAATAAAGTCAGCTAACTTTTGATAGTACAACACAAAGTCGCATTGGCTGTTTTCGCTCCATACTGAAAGTGTTAACATACACGTCATATTAAACCCAAAACAATCAATGTATCTATCGAATTTGCCACACATAAATAGAAACAGGGTGTCTGACAACTTTGTGCTGCATCATGCTGAAAACAAAACTCCGTTGTAACTCGTTGGATGCTGTTAGGACATGGTGTGCTGGCATGTTAATTACCTGCAGCCAAGAGGTCCTGCACTAACAATGGGACTGGTCCTAACAACCATTTCAAACCAGTGACAGCTGTTTGGGCTGTAATTTATGAGGACAAAACAAAAGTGTGGCCCCCAGCCTCTGTATTACACAACTCAGGGTAGCAGTATAAAATAAGGCTCAATAAGGTGTAACGGCATTACCCCCTTGGTTTGCAGTTATTAAAAAGGGCTGTCTCACCAGTTGCATCCAGCTGTGCACCCCTGCTGTGCAGGCCACTCACGGGACCTGGGGTCCAGGCAGAGGTCAGCCTATCAGTTGATCCCAGGAGTCCGTGGGGCTCGTCACTGGCCAGATGGTCACCCCATGCTGGGTTTCCAAAGCAGGTCTGAACATGCCCTCTCATCCCCCCCCCCTCTGGCCTATATAAGCTTGGGCCACCACTGGCCAGTTTTGGGTCAAGTAATCAGTTGGAGTTGGAGAGGAGCATCAGCCATCGGGAGTTCATCAGTTCAATTCAGAGACATTCGCGATCATTCTTGCCGTGCGTCATTGAGAATAAACCACGGATTCATGTGTGTTAGAAGTCCTTTACACGGATAATTCTTCCATTCATTCCACGGTTCAATCACGGTCATTCAAGGAGTCAAGTGTGGATATGAGTCCTTTACACGGATAATCATATTCACAGTTCATTATCATTCAATTCAAGTCTCGAGTGTGTGTGTGGAAATAAATCAATCATCATTGGAACATTGGCATCCGTTCTTGTTCTAACCGGACAGACCTGTGGCGATTGTCACCTATTTCACAACCAGTAATACAGTCCTTTTGGGTTTCATTCAATTCAAATATCACCCTATTTAAAAGCAGTTGTTTTCTAACCCAATGCTGTTTTGATGATCCCTTCCATATTATGTTTGGTTGAAGAGGCTGCCTTACCTTCCTGTGGAGGTTCTGGAAATCACTGTGGCGCCTGAGGACATCATGTTTCCTTCCATTGAAGAAAACTTCTACTCTGTAGAGCTACAACATGGGAAAACAATAAGACATTATTCACAGAAAGATTTCAGAAAGTAGCAAATTAAAATATGAATGTAGGCCTAATCAGTGTAATATATATTAGCCATAATACGGCTAATTGCATTGTACTTCAATTTAAAAGCACCTTTCAGAATATTGAATTGAAAGTTCACATCAAATTCACATGTAAAGTCAATATTTAAGTTCAATTCTGCTTATCGGAAAGGGCAAATCAGTGCAAATTGACTTAAGTATCATGTGAGCAGAGTATTGTATTGATTTTTATACCTCAAAAAAGAATCAAAGAATCAAACACCCCATTTACACCTAGCATTAAAATGCATTTTGGGTGATCAGATTGGATAGTGCATGACCACACGAGGATACAGGTGTGAATGCACCGGATTGGGATGCGATCAGCCAAACCACCTCCAGAAGTGCAGAGGGACACATTGTGACCACACACACACACACACACACACACACACACACACACACACACACACACACACACACACCATTGAACACGTGTGAAGGCAACAACTGTGTGGGCAGAAATATGGAATTGTGAGCAACCATTCCAAACCACAGAGGTTTGGAAAAGCAAGCGAACATTACCGCAACTTCAAAGATGGCTACCGTATTCTTCTATCTTTTTTGTATGTTGCTTTTTTGGACTGGCGCAAACTAAAGGAGGATGTGAGCTAGACACAGCAATCAGATCTCATTGTGGACACTGGACACACACTTCAATAGCAGGTGTGAATGTAATCAGGTTATAATCTGGATACAAGACACCCCCACGTCCAAATTCATGTTATGGCTTCCTCAGTTTCAAAGGTGACGAGCTGCCACTGGGTAAAGGTGAACTCTTCTATGGATATGCACAACAAGACCTCTCACACCAATGATGTTATCAACTGCAATTCCACAACATCCACATGTCATTTAGTTATGCAAAGTCATTTAGTTCTGTAAAGTAATTTAGTTCTGTAAAGTCATTTAGTTCTGTAAAGTAATTTAGTTCCGTAAAGTCATTTAGTTCTGTAAAGTAATTTAGTTCTGTAAAGTCCATGCATGCTATTTTAGTTTTCTGTTGTTTTCTCTTTTCTGTCTTTAAATGTGGTCATTTATGAAGACCTTTGGTGGTCAACAGTTCACCTGCATGCCAATCACCTTGGATCAGGTAACTTGGTCACTTCATGTTTCCAAAATAATTTCACACTGGGGGTAGGCCGACGCACATTGGTATATTTCAATATGATCTGGCCTCAAAATGAAGACTGTTTAAACATATAAAAAAAAATCCACAGGAGTGCCTAGACCATTTTTCTCTTTGATACTTTCTCGTGACTCCAGGGCACCTTGGGTTATTTTTCACACCAGATTTACTCCTGAACCCAAGCTAGTTTAATACTGTACAATGCCTTAAGATAATGGTATATATATATATATATAAATACTTTTAATTTAATTTAAATCTCTACTGTTTTTTTTTGCACTATATCTGAGTTATGTTTCTTTGATGTCTATTTTTATGTGCATGTAATTTCTTTGTGCATATTATGTATTTGCTGTAAAGCACTTTGAGCTGCATTCTTTTGCATGAAAGGTGCTATATAAATAAAGTTTTATTATTATTATTATTATTATTATTAATAATGGTAATTGTTAATGGTGCTATATTAATAAACAAACTTGCATGAGAATTCAGCTAGTGAGCTAATAGCAAACAGCATTTCCCTAGCAAACACCAGCAATCAACTAATTACAAGAGGAATACATAAGGTGAGTTTAAACTGTGTTGGTAAAATGTTTGGTAAACACTGCTGATGAAGGGCTAAGCTTAACATATACAGTGAAGCCGGAAAGTCTGCACACCCCTTTCACCTTCTCCACGTTTTATAACGCTACAGACTTATACTACAACAGATTGAGTTCACTTTCTGCCTCAAACATCTACACAGAATAGCCAATAATGACGAGGTGAAAACAGGACCAAATATTCAGGTTATGGTACATCATACGTAACGTTACATCATTTCTTTAGTTGATTACAGTCTAATGTAGTGGTCCTGGTCATCATCAGGGTTCCAGGAAGGAGAGGACCAGAAATGGCACAACACAGAAGGCAGGTGATTTAAATGAAACAACACTTCACTCATAACAGAAATGAAACCAGCTCAATTCAACAAATAAGAACTTGACCACGAGCAGGCGAGGAAAAGCAAAATACGAGGAACAGGTCTACAGAAAAACAAGCTGCACAACAAAGGCTCTGGGAAATAAAGTTACGATCCGACAAAGACACATTACAAACACAGGACTTCAATACACAAAAAAATTAAGCAAAAATGAAAGGTATTGTGTTTGTACTCAGTTATTCCCTGAAGTGAAAGACAGACAAACACATGATGAATGTCTTCAGAAACTCTTTTTGGCCCTATTTGATGGTGAAAAAACTGGCTGGCCTATTCCAACGATCAACTCATTCAGAGGAGTTTACGCCCCCTACAAAGATTCTTTATTCTTATTCTTCATTCTGTCTCTGGCGATAGACTCTGGAGAGGTAGCATAGCTAAAGAAAAAAACTGTTAGTAGCATCATATTGCAGCCAGTATTGGACACAAGAACTTGAAAACAGTATTTATGTCTCTTGATTGTCATTACAGTACAGTATATCCCCTTTGTATGGCTATAAAAAGGTGCACTTTACCTATTTTTTGACATTCAGAGTAGACTCAGAGTATTATTTTAGGCTGTTGGCCCAGCATGTAAAAATATTCGAAAATGTTGCTTTTGCCTACATGCTACAGCCAGCAATATCAGGTCTGTGCAACTCATTTTGTAAATGTCAGCTAACTTCTTTCAAGAAATACAATAAACCCCATTCTATGGGCTGACAACTTTTGTTGTTTATATTTTTATTCGTTCCATATTTAATTAGTTAAGAGGAATGCAAAATGCATCTTCTATTGGCTACATTATAATTTGATGCGTTGCATGTTTGGATTTGGACCTTAAAAGACCTTTATTCCTTCTTGTTTTACTACAATTTACACTCGCTTTGCTAAACGGTTGTAGGGGGCAAAGAGGCCACATTCCAGGCTAATTGGCTGTTAGCGTAGTTATCAAGCATGTTAGTCTCAGATCAAAACCTCTTACTGCTGTTCTAATGGGGGAAAAGTCCAAATGTGGCTTCACCATATGCGAAAGATATTGATATTTGAAAGTACACACTGGATGATGTTTGGATGATTAATCACCTTGAAAAGGCCCACAAATGGTCAGTAAAAACATCAAACATTATATTAAGGTCCTGGCTCTGCCACTGCTTGCAGCAAAGGGAGAGAACAGTGACCCTACCTGACCGAGCAAATACCCTACTCTGCAGTGGTCGCCTTCCTTCACACTGTAGATACAGTACATATATAAAAAACATGGAAGGTCATATAATGATGGGTAAATGTGGTCATCACCTTTAGTCTATTCCCTGAGAATAAAGACTGAAGACTGATTTAATGGGGGAAAGGTCCAAATATTGCTTGATCATATGTGAAAGATATTGAAAAACGATACTTCCTAGGTTTTATTAATAATAATAATAATATTAATAATAATAATGATAATAATGAGATAGGTCTACTTAAAAATTAAGTAATAATGTTTTAAAAGTTATTTTTCCTTTTAATTTTGATCTCCCATTTAACATGTTTTTTTTCCTTCGTCTACCCCTCCTAAATTTGAATTGCATTCTACATATGACAATAGTCTAAGAATACGATGTATTGTAATATGGAATGGCTCTCTCACGCGCAGTCATTACAGAAAAGGGATCCAACAGTTAATGATAGGAAGCACAAAACCCAAAGAGAACTCACCAAATAGCCTAGCACTGGCTGCTTGTTGGGGGAAAAGTATTTCGGAGCAACGTATATACATTCCATTATTTCATAATGCAACTCTTCTTTGCCACTGATTACAAGCTGTATGTCACTCATGAGTAATTAACCTAGCCTATCATTCTAGTAGCAATAATGTGATCTATTCTCTCAAGTAGGCGAGTCTTCGTTCGCTAACAGTGAGCACCTTATTTACATTTTAATGTTGACAGCATACTTACTTTTTCTTGACTTTTCCGGACATGTCCACTTCTCTCTTCAATGATGGAATAGACACATCAATCTTCGGATAAAGGTTTTCCCATTCCCACATAGCAATTCTAAGCAAAACATTTAACTTCGTCACGCGTAGTCTATGTTGTCCCACTCAGTGTGGACCTTTCGAAATCTCAGCATTTCCTCGTTAACGTCAGGCGAATCCAGAGCGAGAGAGAGAGAGAGATCTTATCGAGCAATGTAACCTCTCTCTCTCTTCAGGATGACTCTGACTTCAGGGTAGTGTTCAGGTCAGGCTCCACCCAGACTCCACCCTTCATGCAGCATTAGTTTTGAAGGCATTCAGTCTGCGATTCTGGCAAAAGGTGGTTGATACTCGAGTTTAAAAGCCAATCAAATTACACCCGTCCCTTCCGCACTCCTGAGGCAAAGCGCTGGTTGGCTGTAATTCTTCGTGGCTCAGTCCGAGCCACTATGTTTGCTTGTATATGAACGGAGTTTTTTGTTGATGGTGTTTGCATGCAATGGTATTTATAGCTAAACTAACGTTTTAACACTTTACTGCTGCATTAATATTCTTCACATTGCCTAGCCAAGTGCCCTTGGAACCAGGAATAAAACCCAAAGCGATTATTCTGCACATAACACATTGCTTTATTAAGATAATGTACATTTCTTCAGTTTTATATAGATTTTTTTTATACGTGTACCTTTGCTTTACAATATATTTTCCAATAAGTTGTTAGGATGTCCCGAGGGTTAAGGGGAGTGAATAATTGTGAGTGTAAATTCCTTCAGTTATGAGAAACGAATGTTCTTATTAATGTATAAAATGTAGGCTTATGCTAAGCAGTGGTCTGCCATCCAACTGGAGGGTTTTAGACAAAGCAATAGCCTACACCTGTGCCTGACTCACCTATTTTTTCAACCATTTGGTTTGACATGCAAATACATGCACGAGGGGCAGGTTGTCACCTGTATCAACTGCCTTACTAACCTTGTTTACTTTTGGTTACAGTTAGCTAACCACATAAAACGAGAATTGTGCTAGTCAACAGACCAATTGTTAACCTGCGTGTTGTGACACCGCAACAATGGCCTGTAATACCCACGATCTTTAAGACTTCTTGACATCTTTCTTCCAGGGTCAGTGCTACATCTTCCAGGGTTCTATGGGAAACGGTTGGTGGTTGTGGCAGGGCAGGCAAACTTGTTTATGAGGAGGTCACAGCCTTAAATTTGCCCCTTTGAAAAAAAGATTCTGGCTGATTCGATCTTGATTTATTTTCCAGTAAATGAATGGGACCATTCTCATATGAGCAGCACACTCTGAAATACAAGAAAGTCCGAGGGGGATGAAATTACAGATTTTTTTCCCAAGAGTTTTATAAAAACGATGCCTTACAATTTATGTGATCATCAGCTAAGTGATGTTTTTGAGACTGACAAATTAATGCTCTTTTCTTACACCCCTGAATTAAACGGCTTTCAATACAATGCAACTTGAACTTGCATTCACACAATCAGTTGAATCTAATCCAATAAATCTCATATTCATTCATTTTTTTACACCCCCACCCCCATGAAAATGTGTTCACAGCTGTATCCTAGTCTAAATCAACAACTTCCCCCGTAAACCAACATTGTGGCAGTTCCCGTATCAGAGTAGCTGCCTGATACATATTCATGTAGGATCAGGGCTATTGGTTGACACCCCTTCTTCTGTTTAGGATCTTAAACTTGGACTGTTTCAATGTCTAATCAGAGACACGGGTGAATGTTCGGAGTGAAACCTTCCTCTCTCCCTTGATTCCCATCATTGCAAGAATAAAGCCCTGATTGATCATTCTCCGACTATCTGTGGTATTAGAAAAAAATAGCAATCGATTTTTGACTCGCATCATGTCTTGCAGTGCTCCACAAGGTTGTAATCTAACTGCAATCTCTAGCTAATGGTGACAATGGATGTGTACAGAAGCGAAATAAGTACAAATAAGACTGCCATATTCACTCTCGCTGTGACTCTCCTGACACACTGAAAGAAATGATTCAGGGTAAAAGAGAAACGGAGACCAGGAATGGGGAAGTGAAATTCGACTGGTTGTAAACACCCTCATTTTTTTTATTCTCAGTGTTAGTTCCAAGAGCTTACAGCATCAGAAAACCTTAAAAAAAAAAAAACCATCACCAAGAAACATCGAATAGTTTTTCAGCATACGGCTAAATAAACACAACATATAAGATGTCCATAAGGGTGCACGGTATTAGACTTTGCTCAAATGATTAAAATACGTTTCCATATGAGTTGAACTAGAAGAGCAATGAGGTCTCGTATAGTAAGACTGCTGAGAGGCGATAAAAAAATGTCATCAGTCAAGTGAAGGCAGCTTGAACTGAAATATGTCATCTGGGTCACTGAGCCCAAGTCATCGGGCAGCCCACTGGGACCACTGAGTAGGTGGCATTGGATTTGAAGTTGATATATTAGTATTTACATATTATTTTCCCTTGACGATGTGTTTTCAAACAAAAATTGCACAAATTTCCATATATTGATCAATGCAATCCCCTAGCAACAACATTAAAGTAAACTATTGTGAATGTTATACCTTGGCAAGTAATAGTATTGAGACAGTGTCATGGCAGCTCTGCTACAGGCTGTGTCTCTCTGCGGTCTATACTTTGGACAAGAGGTCCATGGCTGTCTCCCCAGTTCCTTCCCTCTGGTTTCAAGTGTTTCTACATCCGCAGGCCAATGCTTGGCACACCTAGAAGTTGGAGCCAAATGGGAAAAACTAAAATTGTATTTTGTATTGTTTAACACCACATCATAATGTCATTTACAACAAAAATTGCTATTCCTAGTTAAGAAATATTGTAATGCATGTTTTGCAGCTGACCGTTTTCTCTCTTTTAACACTTTGCATGGCCCATGAAAATTTTAGGAATTGATGTCAGATGACCCTTTTAAAATCTCTCCTAAGGAAAGGGTGCCAGTGGCAGGTGACTGATCTGCAACCTAAAACGATGCTAGGAAGCACCATGAGTGATCTCAGTTCAAACTAGAATAGCTAGGTAATGTTGCCCACGAACCACTCTTTGTCAGGGGAGGTAAGGTCTGTGTTAACAAGGACAAACACAGGAGATAGGACCAGAGCAAAAGCCCATGAGGAATACAACACATGTATTAGAATGGCATTTGTGCAGCTTGCAGGAAATGGACAAACGCAATACCCTGAAGACATTATGGCATCATCAAATCATCAAAATGTAATCTCCACTTTTTTGGCAATTAAAGCATGTTAAAAACATGCTTCAGTACTGACATTCATAAATTGTACACAGTTAGTACAACAGTTATAAATGAGTGATGTCCAATTGGAATCTTGCCTAAGGGGCCCTTGGAATATCATGTTTGTGTTGTGTTTAATAAGGCAAAATTGAATGCTGAGTGAAATTCTAGAAAGTACAATTACCTTTCTCACAACTTTGTCATTTAAAATATTCATGTTGGAGTTGTATTGAAAATACATTATTAAATTCAATGCTAAAAGTTATTTGCAATTTCTGATTGTTTGTGTTGATCTCCCTTCTTTTTGAGCCTCTTCTCCTTTGACTCGTGTACTTTATTAAGCAATGGCCTTGGCTTCTGGTAAGAATGCCTCCCAGTATTTAATCAACTGGAAAAGAAAAAAAACAAAATCGGTTAAACTATACCACATGGAGTCATCTTCTGCAATGTTTTATGTTCCACCAACAAACCAACGTACCTGTTGCTGTGAATTTACTAACACCTGCAGGTATTTTAGCGTCTGTTTTTTGAAATCCTTCGCCTTTTCCTTCTGTTGACGAAATGAAAGATCGTTTATAGAATGCTCCTTTCTGAGGAGTTTACTTTACTTCATACCAGACAGATATGTTCAGTTCATAAAGAAAAATCAAAGTCAAACCTCAAACCGAATCACTTCTTTTCGAACAGTTGCTGAAATCCTTTCAAAGTCTCTCTCATACTGCGTCACCTTTGCCTCCCACTGTTAATATAGGACAAAGATGTAAAAAAAACTGCTAGTTTACACACAGGTTTCTCACTTGAGAAAGTACAGCATCTAGTAATTGATCAAATAAAAAGTAATTTTTGTACCTAGAAATAATGAAAAACACAAAACACAACTAACACAAGTTTATCCAACTTGCTTTTAAGTGCACATTGTAGAGAAATCTGTAGGATAAAACCTAGAGTACCTCTGTAATTTCATCCTTAGCTAGCTGCAGTTTCTCTGGCTTGTTGGCCCAGAGCAGCTTGGCCTCAACTTCACGTTTCTTCTGAAGCATGTTTTGAGCCTCCTGCCAACGCTGCCACATCTTCATACGCTGGTCAAAACACCCCTGGAACGTTCAAAAAAAAAAACATACCACAGATGAAGGAAATAATCACTTTTGTGTCATTCTTACCAATAATGACTTGTAATGTCACATCATGTAGATGTTGGACACATTTTCCACAGAACAAACCACTTTTTGCAGTCACGTGGTGGCTTGATTTGTTGTCAGGAACTGCTATTGTTATAGTTTAATTTGTAATACCTTGCCATTTACATTGGCTTTGTATCTTTTTGCTTTTTTTTTTTACAATTTGTGAGAAGATTTTTCAA
The DNA here is from genome assembly GCF_900700415.2 of Clupea harengus. NCBI lineage: Eukaryota > Metazoa > Chordata > Actinopteri > Clupeiformes > Clupeidae > Clupea > Clupea harengus. Next base: position 549,943 of record NC_045154.1, read on the forward strand.
TTGGTAGCTACAGCAGCAAGAAGTCAGGTTTAAACGCGAACATGAACACATAAAGAATGTAAGAAATAATATCCTATTACACAGAAAGAAGCGATTCAAATCAATAATGAACCAAACATGAAGATTAAGGTACAACCTGAATATACGGTAAATAACATAAGTGAGTAAATCACTCAGGGGTCCATGTTCAACCTGAATATACGGTAAATAACATAAGTGAGTAAATCACTCAGGGGTCCATGTTCATTTTTGGGATTCTGAGATTTCTGAGAATTCTGAGAGGGCATGAGGGAGAAAGTGTTTTCAGTGGTGTTCCATACGTTAGTGTTACTAACACAATTATTTTTTTACCCTAACTGCTCCCAGCAGACGGATGTAATCAGCTAGCAACTCTGCGAAGATGAAGAAATCATTCCCAGCCTGCTCCTGGTGCAACTGTTCAATCTTGTCCTCCACCTCGGCCAGCTGACAGAGCGCACGGGACAGAGCTGTGTTGTCCTCGGAGCTGCCCAGCATCCCGATACTCTTGGCAAACATCGCCGTATGGGCCGACAAGTCTGATATGTGGAAGAAATTAAAAAGGTTGTATTCAGCCAAACAGTCTTGATTATTTAAAAAAAAAAAAATGTTTTATTTCTGACCGATTTGTACAGATTAATTCTGTATTCTTTAGAGCATACTCCCTACAATTGAAGTGCAGATAATTGGGGGTCACCACCCCATTCTGGGCGTCATAGTGGGAGTCTCACCCTTTCTGTGATTGACAAGTGAATCCACCATGGCATGAAGTTTTCTTAGCTGCTGGTCCTCCCCCTCCACCTCCTGAAGTTTCTCCTCAAACCACTGTAGCAGCACAAGGGAAACATCCTTTAACCGAGTAGTCCATCAACCGTCCAACATTCACTGCAACCACCAAATAGCTTAAGATGGAAAATACATGTGTTTGGGGGCGACAGTGGTACAGGAGGTAAAGAAGTCGTTTAGTAATCAGAAGGTTGCTAGTTCGATTCCCTGTCGAAGCGTCCTTGAGCAAGGCACTGAACCCCTAATTGCTCCTGATGTGCAGTGTGCCATCAGTGTGAATGTAAAATGTGTATTCATTGTAAGTCGCACATACAGTATGTAAGTCGCTTTGGATAAAAGCGTCTGCTAAATGACTAAATGTAAATGTTTGAATAATGGTCATTTCAAGGAAAATAGGAATCAGCTGAATTGTTGCATACTACATCGGACTCGTTCATCTTTATGGTCATTTTGCTGACAGCCTCGGTGGCCCTGTTGATGATCTTCAGGAAGCCCGCGCCGCTGAATGTCTGGGTGTTCACTGCCCTGGGCAACTGGGAAAGAAAAACAAAACAAACAAACTGTTAAAACAACCAACCAGTTATGGGTCTCTCTCTACAACATAACGCAAGTTAACCGTGTTCTGTACACAACAGTGTATACACTAAAACTAGATATGCAGATCAGTGAAAATATATATACACACACCACTACAAACTGTGTCTTGTCCTCTTTGATATGAACCATTCAAGGTCGAGTATATCAACAAGGTTTTGTGCTGAGAGTTAAGTAAATATCAGGAGACCTAACATGTACTTCAGTATAAAATGAATAACCTTCTCTAGGACCTTAACCCGTAACATTTCAATCTGAACTGGGCCTTGCCAGAACTGTATCGCTGCCCACTGAAAATGTGAACATTTTGAAAAGCAGACAACACCACTTGCAAAGTAGATAAGGTTCTGTACCATGAATCTGTATGATGCAGTTTTCCTTTGAACAGTGCAATACTCTACAACATCTAGTTGTTAGTCCTTGACAATGGATTAGTTTTGATTCGTCATCTGATTACAAAGCACCTGGATTCAAATTGTTTTCCAATACAAATAGTTCCAATGGCATCTAAGAGCACAAATGATAGTAAGCATATGCTTAATCTGTGTCATGATTATGAGGCGGTCCTCCATTAGGACACACACACACACACATTACCCCTCCATTAGGACACACACACACACATTACCCCTCCATTAGGACACACACACACACATTACCCCTCCATTAGAACACACACACACACACATTACCCCTCCATTAGAACACACACACACACACATTACCCCTCCATTAGAACACACACACACACACATTACCCCTCCATTAGAACACACACACACACACATTACCCCTCCATTAGAACACACACACACACACATTACCCCTCCATTAGAACACACACACACACACATTACCCCTCCATTAGAACACACACACACACACATTACCCCTCCATTAGAACACACACACACACACATTACCCCTCCATTAGGACACACACACACACATTACCCCTCCATTAGAACACACACACACACATTACCCCTCCATTAGAACACACACACACATTACCTCCAGATGTGAGTAATGTTACCCATTCATCGTACCGGTGCACAATTCTCCGGCAGTGCAGTATGACTTAATAACTCATTATTTGGGACCAATGGCTATGCCGAGCACACAGTAAACTAACTAGCCTAGCTACCTATAAAATCCATCCTAATGTTATTGGTAGTGCATGCGTTCACTGACGAACAAATGGGCGCGCAAATTTTGATAGCTGGCTGGCTGGATGTCGTTAACACAGTCTAGGCATATTATGAAACTGTTTAGAGATGCTTAATGTTCTACTGAACCTGTGATCAGAGCTTGCCATACAGCACACAGTTACACTTAGCATGACTTGTGTACGGAGTGCTGCTACCAATAACAGTGACCCCGTACAGTGATTCTGACATTAGAAACCATCACCTATATCAAGCAGGAATTGTTGAAGTCCAACCAATCAGAGCTTATTTTGTAGCTAATAACCTCCCCCGTCTAATGAACCCATTGGTCAATGTCCTGCTCATTTGGACAGACGTAGAGATGCCCTTCAGTTAAACCTTCAGAGTGTACGGCACACTGTTAATATAGGTGTGTGTGTGTGTATGTGTGTGTGTGTGTGTGTGTGTGTGTGTGTGAGAGAGAGAGCATGTGAGTGTAAGGAGGAGTGTATATAGGTGTGTTTGCTTAGAAAAAGGGACGGACAGAAGAAGAGTCCAACTAGGTAGATAGATGGATAGATAGATGGATAGATGGATACTTTATTAATCCCGAGGGAAATTTAGTTTAAATTAAATAAGTTTAAATTTATTTAAACTGACAAACCAAAACATTATGACCACTCATAGATGAAGAGAAAGATGTTGCTCAACACATTGCAAAAAAGGCGAGAGAGAAAATAAAATAAAAATTAAAATTCCTACCTCCTCTCTTTCCAGAAATTCTCTTACGTCTGGGTCCTGCAACAATGTAGGGTGACACAAAACCTTTTGGAGAAACCTGAGAGAAACATGGAGCGAGGTGGAGAGAGCTGGTGAGACTGGGCACTAATTCACTTATTAGGATGTACTATATCAGGGACATTTCTTGTCATAAATGTGATAAATGCATCAACAGGAACTTCATTCGTTTCAGCTGGTGGACCGACCTGCCATAGTGAGGGACGATTCACATTGATTGCTTGTGAAGTAACATCATAGATGCGTTGATATATTTATATATATATATATATATATATATATAAATATAAATAATATAACCCTGTAGATTTTATACATTATATATATATATATATATTATACATTATAAAATGTAAAAGCAAAGAAAAACTGCATGTAGCTACAAATCTCCATGGAAACCTTAACCTAATTTAGGGATGTGATTGGCAAACGACAAAACAAGAGGATATATAAATCTACAGAGCAGCTCCCACCCCCTGACTAGGTGTAGTAGTGTTGTCATAAGTGTTGATCCAGAATCTGTCCTTTAAAACAGGTAGGATCAAACTGGTGCTGGGTCTAATATAGCATATGGATGGTCATTTTTCTTAATTCTGGAAGTTAAATGCTGAGAGAGGAAATGATTTCATTGCACCTGAAGGGAATTGGGTCTAAGAGACACGATTGGGAGCACTATAAGGAAGTCATGGCACAGCTGCACAGCTGCAAACCAGCCTGGTCGTGGGAGAAATTCCACGAGCCCTTCTCAACTTAAATCAGGACAACTAAGAAAAACCCGTGTTACTGCAAAACGCCTCCAGGATGACCTGATGAAGTGCTTCCGTGGCAACTATAAGATGAGCACTCCACTCTTGACCCTGAGGAACATCAAAGGTTGACTAGAATATGCCAGGAGGAATTTGGACAGGATTGCAGAGTTTTGGGAGGCGTGTCTATGGCTGATGAAACTAAACTGGAACTGTTTGGACACATGGACCAGTGGTATATCTGGCGTGAGAAAGGCCAGGCCTATGACCAGAAGAACCCCATCTGCACGGTCAAGCAAGGAGGTGGGTAATAATTGATGATGTGGGGATGTTTTTCTGCTGCAGGAACTGCCAGTCTTGACGGTGTACCTGGCATCATGGATTCCAAGAAATACCAGGCCATTTTAAAGAGGGACGTGATGCTTTCTGTCAGGAAATTGAACTTGGGTGATCATTGGACTCTCCAGCAAGACAACGATCCCAAGCACACCTCCAAGTCAAACCAAAGCTTGATTGAGCAATAGATCCTGGAATGTCCTGGAGTGGCTTTCTCAGTCCCCTGATTTAAATCTTTGGTGGGATTTGAAGAAGGCAGTTGGGGTTGAAAAGAGTTACATTTTTCATTTGAACTCAAAGTAAAGTCAATTTACGTTCTCAAAATAACTCATATGTATCAATAAATATTTTTTTGTTGTATTTTTTTAGGCTTTTTGTCATATACTTTCAATCACCTCGATTCACACACACATACACACACACACACATGCATACACACATTACTATAGCGTCTTTAGAGGTGAGGGGGTTCACATTACTATAGCGTCTTTAGAGGTGAGGGGGTTCACATTACTATAGCGTCTTTAGAGGTGAGGGGGTTCACATTACTATAGCGTCTTTAGAGGTGAGGGGGTTGACATTACTATAGCGTCTTTAGAGGTGAGGGGGTTGACATTACTATAGCGTCTTTAGAGGTGAGGGGGTTCACATTACTATAGCGTCTTTAGAGGTGAGGGGGTTGACATTACTATAGCGTCTTTAGAGGTGAGGGGATTCACATTACTATAGCGTCTTTAGAGGTGAGGGGATTCACATTACTATAGCGTCTTTAGAGGTGAGGGGGTTCACATTACTATAGCGTCTTTAGAGGTGAGGGGGTTGACTATTTCGGATTGCAACTGTATTATTAGTATCTTTATGTGTTAACACACCAGATACAGATACTTTATATGTAGTACATTAGTGCATAGTGCATAGGGTCACTGCTTCACTGCTATCGTAACGGGGTATAATAGCGGCAGACTGGTCGATTTTTAACAAACTGGCCGATAACCGACGTAGCTACTACGTTATATAAACTATATAGTTTAAGTGATTTACAGAACATATTCGATTATTATAAAGATAATAATATTATTGTTATTCAATAATAACAACAACAACAACCTTAAGAGCTGGTTATCAGAAATGAGAATTATGCATACTTATATACCTGTCAGAACTTATCAAGTGGGCCTGGGCTGTCATTTTGTATGTATTACAATGGTAATTTCAGAAACAGAGATGAATGCTATTCATTTTATAAATATACACACACACACACACACACACACACACACACACACACACACACACACACACACACACATACATATATGGCTTGTAACAAATATATATATATATATATATAATTGCTGTACTTCACCCAACAAAGACTGGCGAAGATTAATGCAGTTACATTGTGCTGTCAATAATAACATTAATTATAGGCTATGTACAGCAGCTTTCAATGCGGTGAATGTTAACCATAAAATTGCTAACCAACAATGTCACCATTCAATTATGTAGATCAGCTCTTCTGGCATTTGGGCGCTAGGGAGACAGTGGACCTACAGTGTAACATTTTGTTGTTGTTGTCGTTGGTATAACAGTTTAAAAAGCACTCAACTCCCTGATGAATCTAAGAGATGTTACTTTGGAAACAGTTAATTTGTCTTTGCATTGCAAAATGTGCATTAACGAAAGGCGATTTGAATGCAGAATGTCTAGCAAGTTGCACTTTTTGTCCCAAAACAGCCTAACATGCATTAACTTACAACCATAGAACTACTACAATTTAATTTAAATTCCAAAGAAGGGTTCACTTAAGTCATAGGTTCTTCTTTAAAAAGTATCTTAGTTCCATTTGTGGCACAAGTGCTCAGTTTAATGTTTAAAAGATAGTACCTCTCCAGAGCGGCTCTCCTCTTCTCAACAAACTCCACAGATGAGGGGTCTTCCTTCCCTACTTTCATTTTTGTCATCCCTGTTATAAAACAAGAGAGACACATTAAATACAAACAATAATAAGTAACGCAAACAATAGATGCAGATTAGTTTGTATTTAAGAGAAATTGGGGCGACAGTGGTACAGTAGGTAGAGAAGTCGTTTAGTAATCAGAAGGTTGCTAGTTCGATTCCCACTGTCGAAGCATCCTTGAGCAAGACACTGAACCCCTAATTGCTCCTGATGTGTAGTGTGCCATCAGTGTAAAAATGTAAAATGTGTATACATTGTAAGTCGCACATATGTAAGTCGCTTTGGACAAAAGCGTCTGCTAAATGACTAAATGTAAATGACAAACAGACCGAACCGAAAACAACCTTCTCAGCAGAGGTAATAACAATTGCACTTTAGCCGTATTAGAGTAAAAATGTAAAATGTGTATACATTGTAAGTCGCACATATGTAAGTTGCTTTGGATAAAAGCGTCTGCTAAATGACTAAATGACTAAATGTAAATGTAAATGACTAAATGTAAATGTAAATGACTAAATGTAAATGTAAATTTTACCCAGAAAGCTTTTCTCTGGCGGTGGGGGTACGATATAACCATTCTGGGAGAGTTTCTCAGAGAGCTTCTCGTACATCCCGAGGAAATCACTGAAGCGCCTTCTCACTTCAAAGGCCTTCCTCTTAAACATGGGTAGTGTAGTCTGAAAGAAAGGCAGAGTGTTTAATTTTACTATCAACAATGAAAAGATAGATAGATAGATAGATGGATACTTTATTAATCCCGAAGGAAATTTAGGTAAGGCCTAACTGTATGGTTGGGTCATATCAGGCTAGCTAGCAAAAGCTAGTAGCTAAAAGAAGTTCAAAGCAATACGGCAAAAGCTACATTCTTTTACTTAGCTACATAACAGCAGTTAATAAGGAGAATACGTATTCGTTTCATGGGAACGTTACATTTACACATCACTGCTTGCCCCTGCCTGTCCTTTACACTAAATCAGAAATATGCATTCTTATCTTCACCTGTCAGAAAACCCATCAAGTGGGTCCTGGGACCACTCGTTGCAAAGCAAGGTAATCCTAACTAAGAGCTGTTGTATGTATTACAAAGGTCATCTCAGAAACAAAGAAGTTAGTTAGTTAGTTTTTGCAAAGTGGTACTTTTACTCAACACTAATCTCTCTAAAAGCTCACTAAAACTAATCATTGCATATAAAATACAAAATAATATGAAACTGTTGCCTCTAAACTATGCAAGAGTGAACTTTACTATGACGGATGCACTACAAGTAGGTCTTAAGCATAAAGAAAGCCACCCCTGAAATGTCATTTTTATAGCTGCAACAAAGGCCATCACTGCTTGAAAAGAGGTGTATCAAGGGGTTTTAGGACAAAATGAATGCCCATCAAACCCTGCTGGACCAATGGGGAGGATGTTTAGAGGAGGGCAAGACACTGCTGGACCAATGGGGAGGATGTTTAGAGTGAATGCCCAACAAACCCTGCTGGACCAATGGGGAGGGAGGATGTTTAGAGTGAATGCCCATCAAACCCTGCTGGACCAATGGGGAGGATGTTTAGAGGAGGGCCAAGATATTGTGCCACCAATCCTAGGTAACTTTTGATGTTCCTTTGCACGCTCCCAATAAGGATTATTCGCCATGGCAACTAATGGCTCCAGGCAGGCCCCAAGTCTCAAATACACATCCAGGCGGAGCTGCGGTTGTGCGACAGGATACACGACTCTTTTCACGCAGTGCCTTATAAAGAGTATCGTCAAGGGGGGTTTCATCAGGCTGTCTTTGCTGTTAGCACATGTCTAAAACACTCAAACTATATGTAAAAGTGGAACAGGGGTGGTTAATTGATCATGCCATTGAACCCAAATGATCAATTATTTGTTCCAGAATTTAATAGATTATTAAACTACAAAAACAAACTGTTAGTTGCAGCCCTACTAAATCACCTACCATATTGACCCAACTATTAGCCACACTGTATATAAACTGCATTACAGTATTTTATGCAATTTTATGAAACAACGAAATGCCATGTAGTTGTGGAATTGGCTGAAATAATGTATGGCTCGGTCCAAGACACTTTGTTTGTTTTCCGTTTACAAAACCGGGGGGCAAATTAGAAATCACAGACTAGACCTTAAAACCTTTAAGATTATTACACTCAGATTATCACACCAATGCGTTAATAGCGTTGCTATAAACCTTAAAGGCTTTTCTTTCTGATTAATACACTGACAAATAAAATGAATGTTTAAGAAGTACCTAAATTACTGTTTTCCCCCGACTATAAACTGCACTGATTTTAAACTTCATTACAGTATTTTATGTAATTTTATAAAACAACCCTGTGTGTTGACCGCACCCATGTATTAACCGCAGTTTATTCAAAATGATGTAATCGTGTCACGTAAAACGAAATGTCATTAAGTTGTGGTGTGAGACCTACTAGTCATTTAAAATTTGTATGAAGTAGGGATTGCCATTTCAAGCAAAAATACTACACTTACACCCTCTCTCCACACACACACACACACACACACACACACACACACACACACACACACACACACACACACACACACACACACACACACACACACACACACACACACAGTGAAAACCATTTCCTGAGCGTTTATTTGGTGTTATGGCGTGTGGGAACGAACTCTAAATGTTTAAGTCGAATTGTTAATGAATCACCCTAGTACCTTAAACGATAATCTTCTAACACGCTTGCAGTGGAGATCTCAATATTTTAATGAATGTGTTTGCCAATGGCAAGGGGAGGGGGGGACTTCATTCACTAACGTTACATTGATATAAGCCCTTGCTCCATTGATCTCCCATTATTTCTTTCAGGATTGTTTAATGTATATGTGAAGCCATTTAACCTCTCCTGCAAGTGGTTGTGATCACTTTGAACCCATGACTGCCTTTTATTGGTGAGCTGATTTTGAGAAATTAAACTTGTTTCCTGGTTGCTATGGTTGTATAATTGCTATGCTAGCTAACTAGCTAGCTAAGGAAACTTTTAAATTACCTGAACATTTTTTAAATTTGGAATGGAGCTCCATTTGCATTAAATGATAGTTAGCTATCTAGCTTTTTTAGTCTACTCGATTTAACTTATAAAATGATAATAGAAAAAGGGTAAAACCCCTCAGGGTGCTTGTGCAGCTTAATATTAACAAGTTCATATTCACACATATTAACACGAGTTAATCACACGCTAGCAGCTGCCAATTGTTAAGATGGTTCCATAAGCTAAAGAAAGCTAGTTAAAAAGCTATGATGGGTAGATATCCTCTGTGCAGCTTCATATATATATATACACGAGTTCATATTCATTTCATATTCAAATTAGTTCATATTAGACACGCTAGCAACTATGAACTGTTAAGATGATTCTCTAAGCTAGAGATAGCTAGGATAGTTCATAGCCAAGTTAATTGGCATGAGACCTCTCGTGGAGGTTTGCGCTCCATAGCATCCTGTTAAAATACATTTGGGTGGGAATACAAGACATCTCCTCCTCCTCTTCTACCGCCTATGTTTGTTCCATGTGAGGTCATTGACTGGACCCGCACTGCTTATTCAATAAACCTGGAAAAATAGTGTGTGTAGTTTTTGTATTACTGTATTTTATTTTCTATCTTTGTATTACTTTCATGGTGTTTCTTCTTCCTTATTATTATTACTACTGGGCACAAGGTGAATGTTACTGACAAACCTTTTCAGTCCACCTAAATAGTATGACATACATAGCGACTCTAATTACTATTAAGTCTGATAAACTGACCAAGCCATGTTTGATGTATGCTATTCATTTTCTTGAAATAATAACAGAAACATTTATAGTGTGATTTAAAGTGCTGACATACCTGTGTGGATACCCTGTAGGCCATATAGGCATTCATACCTTCACCTACGGAAATATAAAAGGACAAAATAAATGAACAAAACAATACTAAACATAATATAAACAACAGTTTACATATGATGAATGTTTAAATTACCACCTCATTTTCTCATAGTGTTCTACATGCAAAGCCAATTCTATATTATGATTTCTGTTTAGTCATTGGGAGTCGGTACAGGAAAAGGATGGGAAGTCTGATTGCAAGGCCCATTGCCATCTTGCTAGTTTAATCCACTACCCTGTTTACAAATAAAAAGAGAGAATGCTGAGAAGGTAAACTCCTTCATTTCTCAACTGTTTAATTTCATTCATCTTCAAATAAGCACACAAGAGGTTTAATGGGATACTTGGACAAGAGTATCATTACTTATAACATATAATAACTTATTTGCTATTCTGTTATCATCTTACTCATGACACGCAGAAGAGCCTGTCTTTTTCTCCTCACAATTTTCTCTCAGATTATCCTCTTTCAGATGATCCTTTTTACCCATCGACATATTTTAACAATCATCATCCTTTCGAATTTTTACCAATGGGGAAGGGCTCTGGTAAGATGTGACTGAACCAGCCAGTGTCAGTTGAGAAACAAACATCAGCAAGAAAGCTGACTCTATGCCCGGAGGACGACCAACACATGCTAGATGGCCATCCAGCCCTGGTCATAGAGCACCAAGTAACTGACCTCTTACTTCTCACATGTGAACGTTTAGTTCACATATATTAGGTCTGACGTGAACATATTTAACATGAAAGGTCTGTAAGAGTTTGGCTTTTATTTTGAGTAACTATCAGTATGCGACAGGGGGCGACAGTGGTACAGGGGGTAGAGAAGTCGTTTAGTAATCAGAAGGTTGCTCGCTCGATTCCCTGTCGAAGCGTCCTTGAGCAAGACACTGAACCCCTAATTGCTCCTGATGTGCAGTGTGCCTTCAGTGTAAATGTAAAAATGTGTATACATGTGTAAGTCGCTTTGGATAAAAGCGTCTGCTAAATGACTAAATGTTAAATGTAAATGTAAGTATGCTCGAGTTAAACTTCCCACACTCAGCTGCAGCAGCCTGGGGCTTACCATGTTGGAACACTTACCAACTTTCTCTGGGTTAGTCACCGACACGTTCAGCTCAAACTTGTCCTCTTCCTCGAGCTGTGGAAGGGAATACACACTCATCTCATCGTCTGAAGTGAATTACACTTCACAGAAATGACACCAGACACTGAAGCATTTTCTGAATAAATAGTTAACAAAAAAAGAGCATGTAACATATCTGATGTGTTTAGGTATATTTTAACTGGGCTACCTCTTCCAACATTTTGGGCTGTTGTTTGGAGATGTTTGAGGAAGCAGAGGTGGAAGAAGCCGGTGTTAAGAGCCTGGAAGGTTCCACTCTCTTTCTCGCAATTGCCGGACTGTCCAGTGATAATTCAACAGTGGCCTCTATGGGGGGGGGGGGGGGGGGGGGGGAAAGAAAAGATAAAGAAATTAATTAAAACTAAATTAAAACTTACAAAGTGAGGCACCTGGGCGTGGGTGTGTTAGACAGACTTCAGTTTGTATTCATAATGTCAAAATGTGTGTTTTTTTTGTCTAACTGTCTTTATTGGGATAGTAATAAACACAATGGCATGTAATGACACATACTTGGGATTCCCTGGTCTTTCATGAAAGACATCTATTCAAGGTAAGCAATGCAACTTTTATAGAACTGGCTTATTTAAATTTATAATGGAAAATGAAAAAAAAATGGACTCTTTATTCACACATGCACAGCTTCTAACCTACAATGTCGACTGCTTTGGCTAAATAAACAAATACTGTACGTAGATGCCGCATTGGCCTCTGGTTCGTGCGCCAACCAGGGCACTTGACGGTGAAAATCTATGGAATTCAACCACAAATGACCAGCAGCAGCCCTCCAGCCTACAATTTATTTTTTTACTTTATTCGGAACGTGATGTACTTGAAAGTGCAGATGGCTATGTTACATTGTGTTTATATTTTGGGCATAACCCCACATCTGAATATAATACAGGCCCAATAGGTGTAAAAATATCATATGAAGTTACACACTACTTGAGATACATTTACACTCATACTAATAAAAGTAACAACACTTAAACTTTAATACATTTACACTCATACTAATAAAAGTAACAACACTTAAACTTTAATACTTTTTACTTGAGTACAGCTTTTGCTTACTTCCCCCACCTCTGGGCACATTGCATGTGTGCCATGACCCTCGATCTGAAGGCA